>NW_011399017.1:0-705 GCF_000754665.1 Bison bison bison | reverse complement strand
CATCTGCCATCTTAATTCCCTGTTACTATTATGTAAGTAACATGTTTACAGGTTCCTGGACTCAGGACGTGGACATCTTTGGGACTTATTCTTCTGCCTTCCACAGAGGGTTGTCAGTCTGGACTACTGTGCACCAGACTTCTCCACACCCATCCCCAAAGGCCAAAGCCATCAACAGAAAAGAAAACAAGAATAAACCCCAGGAGGTGGGCAAGGTGTGCAGTGAAGAGAGGGAGAAGGAGAGAAGGAGAGAAGGAGGAAGCATTCACAAGCCCTGGTCACACCGAGTCCCTGACTCCGCCCACTGTTCTTCCTTGTCCTTCCACTTGAGCAAGTTTGAGTTCAGTTTTTGTCACTTGCCACCAGCAGAACCCTGATTAATAGTACAGTCATTTATTGAGTCTACTATATGGAAAGCACTGTGAAACACTTCCCACGCACTTGCATTTTTTTTAATCCTCATAACCATTCTGCAAAAAATATTAGTTTTTGCATTTTAAAAATGAATAAGCTAAGGCTCTATGAGGGGAAATACCTTGCCCCCGGTCAGCCACCAAGGCTCAAACCTAAGTCTGTTGAAAGATTTAAACAGACTTTATAGATGGGATTCAGGGCTTCTCTTTTGTGGGTCTTTTCCTTCTGGAATATCCCCCCTAACTTTCTGTCCTGTGGTTCTTCAGCCAGAAAGAATACAGGTTTTCTGTT
>NW_011399016.1:0-885 GCF_000754665.1 Bison bison bison | reverse complement strand
AGGCTCTTAGGGCGCCCCGAGCCAACCGCCACCGTCTCAGGCCGTATCAGCCTGAAGGCGCCCGATCTCGTCTGATCTCGGAAGCTAAGCAGGGTCGGGCCTGGTTAGGATCTTGGATGGGAGACCACCTGGGAATCCCGGGTGCTCGAGGCTTTTTGCCTACCAGAAGAGGTCCTTTAGCCCCCGCCGCGCGTCCCGATTCTTGGATCCCCCCCGCAGCCCCACCCCCTCCCGGGCCGCGGGGAGCGGGTGGCCGGGGCCCCGACTCCCGCTGCAGACCTGGGTTGCCTCCGCGCGGCCCGCGAGCCCTCCGCATTCGCATTCGGCTTCCAGGACACCCGACGACCGGCAGTCCCGTCTCCACCTGGGGCTCCTTTGGCTTGCCTCAGGCAATCCCGGGGCTTGCACCGACTCCAGCCAGAGCCCCGGCCCCCGCCCCACCCCCTGCCTCGAGGGGGATCGCGCATGCGCATGTGCGCGCGCACGCACAGATAGATGTGCCCAAACGGGGCATCTATCTTGTTCACTTATACCGTGGGTGGATCTATGCCTGGGAGTCGGACTGCTGGACCATAGGCTACTTCCACTTTTAGTTCCTTCGGGAACCTCCATATTCTTTTCCATACCGGCTCTACCCACGCCCATTCCTACTCACCGTGGAGGAGAGTTCCCTTTGCTCCACATCTTCTCCAGCATCGGTTATTGACAGACATCGCAGTGAGGCCCAGTCGGACTCATGTGAAGTGGTCCCTCCTTGGAGTTTGGAGTTGAGCCTCTCCAATCATTAGTGACGTGGAGCAAGATGACCTTTTGGAAAATGCAGATGCAATGCTGTCACCTCCCTGCTCCAACGGCTCTCGTATTTTCCCAGCATATTGAAGATAC
>NW_011399015.1:0-524 GCF_000754665.1 Bison bison bison | reverse complement strand
TTCAGGATCTACTACAAAGCCACAGTTAATCAAGACAGTATGGTACTGGCACAAAGACAGAAATATAGATCAATGGAACAAAATAGAAAGCCCAGAGATAAATCCATGCACATATGGACACCTTATCTTTGACAAAGGAGGCAAGAATATACAATGGATTAAAGACAATCTCTTTAACAAGTGGTGCTGGGAAATCTGGTCAACCACTTGTAAAAGAATGAAACTAGAACACTTTCTAACACCATACACAAAAATAAACTCAAAATGGATTAAAGATCTCAACGTAAGACCAGAAACTATAAAACTCCTAGAGGAGAACATAGGCAAAACACTCTCTGACATACATCACAGCAGGATCCTCTATGACCCACCTCCCAGAATATTGGAAATAAAAGCAAAAATAAACAAATGGGACCTAATTAACCTTAAAAGCTTCTGCACATCAAAAGAAACTATTAGCAAGGTGAAAAGACAGCCTTCAGAATGGGAGAAAATAATAGCAAATGAAGCAACTGACAAACAAC
>NW_011399014.1:0-716 GCF_000754665.1 Bison bison bison | reverse complement strand
TGAGATTACTGGCTTGACTGCTCTCTCTCCCTTTGGACCCTCCTTTTTCTCCACCAGGTCGCCTGTGTCTCCTCCCTAACCCCTCTCTACTCTACCCAACTCTGTGAATTTCTGTGTATTCCAGACGGTGGAGAACACTTAGGGAACTGATTACTGGCTGGATCTGTCTCCCTCCTTTTCATTCCCCCGTTTTATCCTTCTGGCCACCTCTGTTGCCTTCCTCCTTCTTCTCTTCTCTGTATAACCCGGTGAACATCTCTGAGTGGTCCAGTTGTGGAGTGCACATAAGGAAGTGACTACTGGCTAGCCACTCTCTCCACTATTGATTCACCTCATCTCATTTGGGTCACCTCTAACTCCCTCCTCCCTCTTCTCTTCTCCATGTAACCCTGTGAACCTCTCTGAGTGACCCTCACTGTAGAGAAACTTATCATCTTTAATGTAGATGTTTTATCAATGGTGTTGTATAGAAGGAGAAGTTTTGAAACTACTGTAAAAATAAGACTGATAATCGGAAGCAGGAGACTTAAGTCCAAACCCTGACTCCAGGGAACTCCTGACTCCAAGGAACATTCATTGACAGGAGCTCATCAAATGCATCCATACCGACACTGAAACCAAGCACCACACAAGGGCCAATAAATTCCAGGGCAAGACATACCAAACAAATTCTCTAGCAACAAAGGAACACAGCCCTGAGCTTCAAGATACAGGCT
>NW_011399013.1:0-545 GCF_000754665.1 Bison bison bison | reverse complement strand
AGGAGGCTTAAGTCCAAACCCGGACTCCAGGGAACTCCTGACTCCAGGGAACATTAATTGACAGGAGCTCATCAAACACCTCCATACCTACACTGAAACCAAGCACCACACAAGGGCCAACAAGTTCCAGGGCAAGACATACCAAGCAAATTCTCCAGAAACAAAGGAACACAGCCCTGAGCTCCAAGATACAGGCTGCCCAAAGTCACTCCAAAATCAAAGACATCTCATAACTCATTACTGGACACTTCATTGCACTCCAGAGAGAAGAAATACAGCTCCACCCACCAGAACACCAACACAAGCTTCCCTAACCAAGAAACCTTGACAAGCCACCTGTACAAACCCACACACAGTGAGAAAATGCCACAATAAAGAGAACTCCACAAACTGCCAGAATACAGAAAGGACACCCCAAACTCAGCAATTTAAACAAGATGAAGAGACAGAGGAATACCCAGCAGATAAAGGGAACAGGATAAATGCCCACCAGACCAAACAAAAGAGGAAGAGATAGGGAATCTACCTGATAAAGAATTCCGAAT
>NW_011399012.1:0-524 GCF_000754665.1 Bison bison bison | reverse complement strand
CTGAAATGAAGATTCGATATGACTTGATCGCTCAGAGCTTTTGTGTCATCAAGTGTTATGGAAGGATAAAAGAGATCGAGAAAGCTGCTGACATAGACTTGGGGCGGGGTAGGGGGGCGAGTAAGAGTACCCCCTGCGGGTCTTTAGCCCGATGTGATGCAGCCACTAGCAGTCTGCTAAGGAAACAAAGGCAGTGTCTCAGAGCATGACACCAGACCCCCTCACCAACGGCATGCATTGAGATAACATGGGCAGCAGGTGAGTCATCCCGGGCTAAAAAATGATTGACATGAATCTTGAAGAAAGGCAGATTTCCAGGCAAATATGTCATTTCCTTAACATAGATGAAGAGAACAAGGTAGGAGGAAAACTTACTGTTTGGTTCAGGTCACTTCTGAGCCTTTTGGGGGAACCGACCTGAAGCCAGAGTCTAGCGGAAATACACAGGCTTTGAACATCGCTGAAGACCAACATTTCCTAAGGAAAAAACGCATTGCTTAGCTCAAGGTTTGTCTGGGAAATTC
>NW_011399011.1:0-922 GCF_000754665.1 Bison bison bison | reverse complement strand
GCCCCTGGAGAGGAACATTGGCTTCTGGACACAAGCCCAGATGAGGTCTATTGGCCCTGCAGTCACTCGAAGCAACCCCCAGCTTTCCTTCGCAACTCGAATGGAAGATTGGACTTCCCTGGGCCAACACAAGAGGCATCCCGAATTCCCCGTCGTAACTCGAGAATCCCGCCGCAACTCGAGAAAAACCACGTGGTTCCCCCGTCATGGCAAATGAAGCCCTTTCCCGCTACAGCGTCTCAGGAGAAGTCCCACGTTAGGAATTGGAGGTCGAAACGGTACTTGGCACCCTTGATGCGCCCCCACAAAGTTCCCCGGCATCCCGGTCTCCCTGTAGATGAACACCGAGGTTTTCCGGCACCATTTCCTCTGAGCCCCTTCTACCCTCCTGATCTCCACAGGAGGGTCGACTCCCCTGCTTTGTCTGGAAGGGGTTCCCGACCTTCCGGTCGCACCTCAGGATGAGGCCGGTCTCACGACCACATTCCAGACGTGGCCTCGTCGGTGCTTCCACATTGTGAAGCACCCCAATTTCCCGGTCCCCCCTTGGAAAGAACCCGATGCCCGGACAACTCTCCGAAATCCACCCTGTGAATGAAGTCAACACGAAGGGGCAGTGACTCGCCCGTGCATCGTCCGGAAAAGACCCCCAGGTTCCAAATACCGCTCGACAAGTGGCCTCTCTCCCCGGGGACACCTCGAGAGGCAAGCGGAGTTCCATGCCTCAACCCAAGACGAGGCCTGACTCTCCTGTCCCCAGTCTGCAGGGACCCTGCGATCGGAGTCTGAAATCAGAGGAACCCTGAGGTTCCTGCCTCAACTGGAGATGAGGCCCTCTTCCAATGCACCAAACCCCGTGGAGTCCCGAGAGGCCCCCCCCCAACCTCCAGTTTCCCTGACTTCTCAGAGCCACCATGAGAAG
>NW_011399010.1:0-801 GCF_000754665.1 Bison bison bison | reverse complement strand
CCCTTAGGGTCGCTGCTCAGCAGGTGACGACGCTCCAGGAGAAGACGTGCTCCCCTGCTCTGGGTAGTTCCCCCGCCTCCCACAGGTAACCGTCTCCGGCCGTGGCAGGAGAGCGACGATCACCGTGCAGGGCTGCTGGTCAGGTGACCACACGTGCCCCCCATCGAGTGCTGCCTGGCTCAGGACGGGAGCTTAGCAAGTGGTGGTCTGAATGAGGACAGTGTCAGTCACAGGAGGGGACAGGGTCTCCTGAGAGGAGACCCCTGCAGAAAAAGGAGGGACCCTCAAGAGCGAACCCGAGAGGCATGGGGCCGTCACCGTCAGGAACGTGCCCTCTACCCAGAGCAGGAAGAAAGCTCCCACAGGAGTCAATCTGTAGAGATGGACATTTTCTAAAATCACTGAGGTCACTGAGCTCTTCTTCCCCAGCACCTGAAGTTCACCACTAAACACAGGCACCGAACTCAGTGGTATTCCTTTAAAATCATCCTTGCAACTCTTTCAAGACAAGAGGTGCAGGGCTCCTGAAACTGACGATGCACACACAGGTCACTTACTTGTGGGCGTCCCTGAGGTCCTCATGGGTGGCTGTGCGCAGCGCCCCCGTGCGCAGGCGGCCCATCCGAAGCGACCGTGGCCAGGCGAGGGTCGAGGTTTCACATTTGATGGCGGTCTTGTCATCTCCTACCTCTTCCCGTATAGCTGGCAGCTGAGGGAGTGAGGTAAGTGTCAAATTGGCTAACAATAGACTGTTCTGAAAAAGGCAATCACACAGGCCCTACATTATAACCAGAAACTTAT
>NW_011399009.1:0-573 GCF_000754665.1 Bison bison bison | reverse complement strand
AGGGAAGCCAGGGTTTCCTGCCTCAACCCGAGAAAGACCTCGAGAGACCTTCTTCAACACGTCTCGAGGCCAGGTTCCCCTACCATGACTCGAGAGCAATGACGCGCTCCCCCTCGCCACTCGCATGGAGATCCGACTTTCCGAGCGCCCCACGAGAGGCTCACTGACCTCGCCGTCGTACCTCGTGAGAAACCGCACCCTGGGGCCGCCTCTCGAGAACCACTCCGAGACTCCCCGGTCACCGCGGAGATGAGGGCCTTCGTCTCCTGCATGGCCTAGAGGCCAACCTCGCGACCTCTCTCCAAACGCCTCAGGAGGCTTGACTCCCTTTAGTCCACCCAGGGAGCTCCAAGAGATACCCGTCGCGACTCGAGAGCAGAGCGGGGTTCTTTGCTTCCACTCGAGATGAATGCCTGTCTCCCCGGGTGCGTCTGGAATGCAACCCCGAGATCCCGGTCGCCCCTGGAGAGGAACATTGGCTTCTGGACACAAGCCTAGATGAGGTCTATTGGCCCTGCAGTCACTCGAGAGCAATCCCCAGCTTTCCTTCGCAACTCGAATGGAAGATTGGAC
>NW_011399008.1:9238-9732 GCF_000754665.1 Bison bison bison | reverse complement strand
GGGATTCTCCAGGCAAGAACACTGGAGTGGGTTGGCATTTCCTTCTCCAATTCCTGAGAGTGAAAAGTGAAAGTGAAGTCTCTTAGCCCTGTCTGACTCTTCGAAAACCCCAGGACTGTGGCCTACCAGGCTCCTCCGTCCATGGGATTTTCCAGGCAAGAGTACTGGTGTGGGTTGCCATTTTCTACTCAATTCTTGTTTATTCAGTGATATCCTAGCAAGTCTCTTCTTTGTCCTGGATTAAGTTTTCTGTTTCTCTGGACGGTTCCCATCAGCAAACAGACTGACTATAATGTCACCTCTCGTTAAAAATCTGTCTTTTGTGACACATCCTGCTTCTGCTTTTTTTATTTTATGTTTTCTTATTATGGACTTCTGCAGAGTTGTTTGTAGAATTTTTTATCTCCATTTCTCTCATTTTCCTTTAAATCCACTCTTGTCAAGGTCACCAGTGAATTCCAAATGTTTAACTCAGTGGTCAATTTTTATTTTTT
>NW_011399008.1:4260-5677 GCF_000754665.1 Bison bison bison | reverse complement strand
GTGGAAACATACACTTTTGTCTTTTTTATGACTGGCTTATTTCCTTTGGCTTGATGTCTTAAGTGATCATGAAGTTGTAGCTTGGGGCAGAATTTCCTTTATATGGCTTAATAATGTTCCATTATATGTATGTATCACATTTGATAGATGTTTAGATGCTTCCACCTCTTAGTTGTGGTGATTAGTGCTGCTTTGAGCATGGCTATGCAAATATCTCAAGACCCCATGTTAACTTCTTTTGAATTTATATTCAGAAGTGGAATTGATGAATCATGTGGTAGTTCTATTTTTAATTTTTTGAGGAGGCTTTAGACTGTTTTCTGTAGCAGTTGCACCATTTTAAAAATCTATCCATAACACACAAGGTCCAGTTTCTGTACATACTTGCCAAGAGTTTTCCTTTCCTTTCCTTCCTTTTACCTTTCCTTTCCTTCATATGTAAACACACACACATGCACGAACAATTTTTTTCATATCCTTTCCCATTACTGTTTATCACAAATTATGAATATAGTTCCTTGTGCTACACAGTAGGATCTTTTTTTATCTTTTCTATATATTAACATTATAGTTTGCATCTGCTAGTCACCAGCTCCCAATCTGTGCCTCTCCCACCCTTCCTCTCTTGGTAATCACATAGTCTGCTCACTATGTCTGTGAGTCTGTTTCTGTTTCACAGATAAGTTCATTTGTGTTATAGTTTATAGTCCATATGTAAGTAATACCATATGATATTTGTCTTTCTCTTTCTGACATCCTAAGTATTATTTTTAATGCTAATGTAGAGTCAAGTGTTTACTTGACTTCATTTTCAGAACATTTGTTGCTACTGTATAGAAATGTGATTGACTTTTAAAATATTTATCTTATATTCTTCAAGCTTTTTTATTAATTCTAATACCTGTGGTTTCTTTGGGATTTTCTATATATAAAAGTATGGTATCTCCAATATACTTTGACTTTTTCCTTTCCGTTCTGAAGGCTGTTTTTTGTTTGTTTGTTTGTTTTAAGCAACAACAACAATTCCTTTTTCTTACCTGATTGCTCTGGTTATAGAACTGCCAGTATAATATTGAACCAAAGTGTGGAATAGACTTCCTTATGTTGTTCCCAATCTTATAGGGAAAGCTTTCAGTGTTTCATTATTAAGTATGATTTAGCTGTGGGTCGTTTACAGGTACCCTTTGAGAAAGTTCTCTTCTGTTCTTAGTTATTAAGTGGTTTACTTTAAGCCCTATTATGAAAAGGTGCTAGATTCAGGGAAATGCTTTTTCTGCAGGCAGATGTGTTTTTTGTCCTTTATTGTGTTAAAATGGCATAATGTCGATTGACTTTCATATAATGAACCAACTTTGCATACCTCCATAAATCCCACGTGATCATGGTATATAATCTTTTTTATATGTTGTTAGGTTTT
>NW_011399008.1:0-525 GCF_000754665.1 Bison bison bison | reverse complement strand
GAATGCCATACTTTCTCCACTTCTGGCACAGTTACCTAGCAATCTCTGTGCACCATTCAAGGAACCTGGGATCCTGGCTGTATACCTATGCCAGGAGAAATCTCTCCATTTCCTCTTCCTTTCTCCTCCTCTTTGTCTCTCCCCACTATTTTTTCCCCTTCCACAATTTATTTAAATGCTCTAAGCTTTCACAAAACCCTGGGAAGTGGTAATCACCAAGGTAGTAGCATCCATCTCAGAACGGAAGAGGAAGGAGTACAGATGACTAAGCTATAGTAAGCCTATTATCTCCATTTTAGGTAATTTCTTGAGTGTAAATTCAAATACAAATAGGTTGTATTTATTTATTCAATGCTTGATTGATTGGTTTGCACTTTGAATATATTACTAGGCCTTTCCAGTTAATTTTCTTGGGCCAAAGCACTTTGCAAAGTGTCAGCTTAAACCACTTTTAGTTGTATAAAATGTGTGTGTGTGTGTGTGTTTCTGATCTTATGTGAGAACTCTATGTATAAATAAATGTAC
>NW_011399007.1:0-716 GCF_000754665.1 Bison bison bison | reverse complement strand
TTGGAGATTATTAAGACATAATGATATTTAAAGTCATGAAATTGCTTGGTATTATCTAGGAAGAGGATAGACAGAGAGAAGGAAATCTCATATTAGGGTGAGAGGAGAAGGCAATAAAGGAGCCTGGGAAAGGGCAGTTCATAGAACAAGAGGAAATGCAGGAATGTGTGATGCAGGAAAGCCAGGAAAGTAAGTGTGGTAGAATGTGCCTAAGCCTGCTGAGGATTAGATCATGCGCAGGAAAAGTTTGACTGGGTTTGGCAGTGTGGAAGGCACTGATGAATTTAGCAAAAGTAGTTTCAGTGGACTGTGGACAGGGACGCTAGATTGAGATGGATGGAAAATTAAGAAGAAGCAAGGACGAGTAGACAAATTCTACTATGCTTCCTAAAATTTTTTCTCATGTCCAACTCTATGAGACCCCATGGACTGTAGCCTGCCAGGCTCCTCTGTCCATTGACTTCTCCAAGCAAGAACACTGGAGTGGATAGCCATTCCCTTCTCTAGGGGGTTTTCCCCACCCAGGGATCAAACCTGTGTCTCCTGCTTTGCAGGCGGACTCTTTCCACCAGGGAGGCCCTCATCAGACAAAGCCCAGTTTTAATCACTACCCTCCTCAACTCTGTGGAACCATCATTCACATGATTCTATCATCTTTTCTCTTTATTTGTTTACCTCTTATTTATCCTTCCACCTCATCTTTCCCTTTAAAATTC
>NW_011399006.1:0-819 GCF_000754665.1 Bison bison bison | reverse complement strand
CACTCAGAGAGGTTCACAGGGTTACATGGAGAAGAGAAGAGGGAGGAGGGAGTTAGAGGTGACCCAAATGAGATGAGGTGAATCAATAATGGAGAGAGTAGGGTAGCCAGTAGTCACTTCCTTATGTGCACTCCACAACTGGACCACTCAGAGATGTTCACGGAGTCATACAGAGAAGAGAAGAAGGAGGAAGGTGACAGAGGTGGCCAGAAGGATAAAAGGGGGGAATGAAAAGGAGGGAGACAGATCCAGCCAGTAATCAGTTCCCTAAGTGTTCTCCACCGTCTGGAACACACAGAAATTCATAGAGTTGGGTAGAGTAGAGGGGTTAGGGAGGAGACACAGGCGACCTGGTGGAGAAAAAGGAGAGTCTAAAGGGAGAGAGAGCAGTCAAGCCAGTATCTTGCTCCCTAGTGAAAAATGGGTCCTGAAGATTGGGTTCTTAAAGGTACAAAATTGGTAACAAATACATAAAAGCAAGAATTAAAATCTAGAGTAGAGTTTGGAATTTCAAAAATACGATGTTAAAGAAAAGAAGAAGGAAAAGAAAGAGAGAAAAAACGGACAAACAAAAACAAACAAGGTCGCGAAAATTGTAAAGAAAGTACAGGTACAAAATTGATAACTAATACCAAAAAGCAAAAATTAAAAATCTAGAGTAGAGTTTGGAATTTCAAAAATACAATGTTAAAAAAAAAAAAAGAAGAAGAAGAAAAATAAAGAGAGAAAACAGACAAACGAAAACAAACAATGTCACAAAAATTATAAAGAAAATACAGGTACAAAATTGATATTATTCAGATATACAATGTTATATAG
>NW_011399005.1:0-614 GCF_000754665.1 Bison bison bison | reverse complement strand
TGGCTGACTCCAGGTCTGGAACATAAAATGTGCAAGATAATTCTGGAGCATTTTGTACAACAAAACACAAGGAAAAATGAATCAGTCAACTTAAAGAGGTTATCACTGGCTAAGAAGGGACAGATGTATGTTGCTATCCAGGAGTTTATAACAACAACTCCTTGGTAACTCCTGGAAAATGCTAGGGAACTAGAAATTTACTTAGAAATAATGTTAGTGGCACCACTTACTGAAGACGGTGTCTTTCTCCATTGTATATTCTTGCCTCCTTATCATAAATTAGCTGATCATAGGTGTCTGGGCTTATTCTTGGACTTTCCATCCTATTCCATTGATCTATATTCCTTTTTTGCATCAGTACCATACTGTCTTTATTACTGTAGCTTTATAGTATAGTCTGAAGTCAAGGAGCCTGACTCCTCCAGCTCCATTTTTCTTTCTCAAGATTGCTTTGGCTTTCTGGAGTCAAACAGCCAAAACACATTGGGGTCTTTTGTGTCTCCATACAAATTTTAAAAATGTTTGTTCTAATTCTGTGAAAAATCTATTGGTAACTTGATAGGGATTGCACTGACTCTGTAGATTTCTTTGGAAAAGTGGACAGTAAAAAAAAT
>NW_011399004.1:0-504 GCF_000754665.1 Bison bison bison | reverse complement strand
TGCAACTTGAGAAAAACCACGTGATTCTCCCGTCATCGCAAGATGAAGCCCTTTCCCGCTACAGCGTCTCAGGAGAAGTCCCACGTTAGGAATTGGAGGTCGAAACGGTACTTGGCACCCTTGATGCCCCCCCACAAATTTCCCCGGCATCCCGGTCTCCCTGGAGAGGAACACCGAGGTTTTCCGGCACCACTTCCTCTGAGCCCCTTCTACCCTCCTGATCTCCCACAGGAGGGTCGACTCCCCCTGCTTTGTCTGGAAGGGGTTCCCGACCTTCCGGTCGCACCTCAGGATGAGGCCGGTCTCACGACGACATTCCAGACGTGGCCTCGTGGGTGCTTCCACGTTGCGAAGCACCCCGATTTCCCGGTCCCCTCTTGATAAGAACCCGATGCCCGGACACCTCTCCGAACTCCACCCTGTGAATGAAGTCAACACGAAGGGGCAGTGACTCGCCCGTGCATCGTCCGGAAAAACCCCCAGGTTCCAAATACAGCTCGACAA
>NW_011399003.1:0-721 GCF_000754665.1 Bison bison bison | reverse complement strand
CTACTGTGCTCTTCATATTCTGTGGGTAAAATTATTAAAATTATAACTTTTATTCTCAAAAAATTACTAGAAAGTAATTTTGATAAATTTTGGTTTTATGCAAAACCTAGCATTGTGTTAAAATATAGTCAACTCTACCTTTTATTTTTAAATAAAAAAAAATATGGACAGGGATTCTCTTCTTTTTTTTTCTTTAAATTTCTCCACAAATAAAGCATTGTCACTTTTCCTTTATGTCAAATCCAATCCATTTGGTTCTTGGTCAGAAACCTCACAATTTATTTTTTCATTTTAAGATTTTCATGTATTCTAATTTTTTTAGCTTTACTTTTTTCCTCTCTGCATATCTCTATTTTGTTCTATTTATTCTACTTTTCTTTTCCTTTATTGTGTTCAGTATCTAGATAATAAGTCAATTTTTGGAAAATCACATATGCTCATAAAAGATGATATTTTTACATAAAGATGCTTATGTTATTAGAATGCCTATTTTTAGGCAGCTTGATAATAAGTTTCGTGTTACAATCTAGAAGAGTTTTAAAGCTTTATCATATGGGAAAATTTATTCTCTTTCACATTTGCCATTTCTGGGTTTTGCATGTGGTTATAGCATTAGTTCTTTCACTCAGCTAATATTTACTGATCACAAAGTGTAAAGGTGGGAGTGTTAGTTTAAAAAAATAATACTGTTCTCAAAAGTTTCAAGTTTAGGAAGTTAAAA
>NW_011399002.1:0-565 GCF_000754665.1 Bison bison bison | reverse complement strand
ATAATCAATGCTTTTGTAACTGTGGTGTTGGAGAATACTCTTGTGAGTCCGTTGGACTGCAAGGAGATCAAAGCAGGCAATCCTGATAGAACTCAGCTCTGAATATTCATTGGAAGACTTTTGCTGAAGCTGAAACTCTGATACTTTGGCCACCTGATGCAAAGAAATGACTAGAGGAAAAGGCCCTGATGCTGGGAAATCTTTAGGGGAGAAGGAGAAGGGCCTAACAGAGGATGAGATGGTCAGATGGTACAACTAATTTGATGCACATTAGTTTGAGCAAACTCTGGGAGTTAGTGATAGATAGTAAGGCCTCGTGGTGTTGCAGAGAGTTGCTATGACTGAGCAACTGAACAACAGGAGAATAATACATTTCAGTAAGAAGTGAAGACACAACTTTCAAGAAGTTACTCAGAGAAAAATAGAGAAAAATTATCAATCCACTGCTCATACAGCCATTTTTACTGCTATTGAAACAAGTTTTTCCATATTTAAATGTGACTTTCCTGAAGCATGTGAATTCTGTTTTTGTTTTTTAATCTCAGAGAGGTGTATTGATGAAATC
>NW_011399001.1:0-534 GCF_000754665.1 Bison bison bison | reverse complement strand
CTCATCCTGAGGTGTGACCGGAAGGTCGGGAACCCCTTCCAGACAAAGCAGGGGAGTCGACCCTCCTGTCCAGATCAGGAGGGTAGAAGGGGCTCAGAGGAAGTGGTGCCGGAAAACTTCGGTGTTCCTCTCGAGGGAGACCGGGATGTCGGGGAACTTTGTGGGTCGCATCAAGGGTGCCAAGTACCGTTTCGACCTCCAATACCTAACGTGGGACTTCTCCTGAGACACTGTAGCGGAAAAGGGCTTCATCTTGCGATGACGGGGGAACCACGCGGATTTTCTCGAGTTGCCGCAGGATTCTCGAGTTACGACGGGGAATTCAGGATGCCTCTTGTGTTGGCCCAGGGAAGTCCAATCTTCCATTCGAGTTGCGAAGGAAAGCTGGGGATTGCTCTCGAGTGACTGCAGGGCCAATAGACCTCATCTAGGCTTGTGTCCAGAAGCCAGTGTTCCTCTCCAGGGGCGAAAGGCATCTCGGGGTTGCATTCCAGACGCACCCGGGGGAACCAGGCATCCATCTCGAGTGGAAGC
>NW_011399000.1:0-643 GCF_000754665.1 Bison bison bison | reverse complement strand
AGTGGACTCAGCCTGGCTGACACAGGAGCGTGCTTGCCTCCTGGTCAAAGCCATGCTAAAGCCTTCCTTGAAAAACACGAAGAGCTACAGGCCATTGGAGCCATTCCAAAGCACAAAGATGCTGAGGCTCCACCCTTTAGAGCAACTGAGTCACTTGTCATGCCACCTTGTCTTTTTGAGCCAGCAGCATCACTGCCATGAGCCCAGACACAATATGAAACTCAGGTTGTTCACGACCATCCTGAAACACCAGTCATGACACCACGGAACTCAGCAAAGAGGCACAATGATTGAACTCACGTAACACCTCTGGCTACAGGTTCACAGAAGAGCACAGCCTTGCTGCTAAGCACCACACCAGAGAGCTTCTCCTGCCCTTAAAACTGTAGCCACTCATCTGACTCCCCTATTTCCACAGGGTCCCTGCCAGCTAATTTCTGGGAAGAGTTCCTAAACTTGGGCAAGGATAGGTGGGCTGGGAATAGAAATGACACTGGGATGTCTTGAGGCACAAATTCACTCCATGCACATGGGGAGAACATGGCAAGATGGACAGAAAACATCCCCTCTGCTTCATATGACGCCCAGGCCAGGACAAGATAAGACACCACCTGGGGAACCACTTATGGCTCTGGAGGTCTGC
>NW_011398999.1:0-658 GCF_000754665.1 Bison bison bison | reverse complement strand
GCAACAGATTAAAACCTTGTAGTTAGCACTGACTACAATGGAAGGGGCCTATAGACTTTGAGAAGTATAAGCTGGATCACAGAAGTATCTGAAACTGAACTAACCCCGCACTGCCCACAACAACTCCAGAGAAATTCCTAGATATATTTTTAGTATTATCTTTAAAAATTTTTTTTAAATTTTTAAGTCCTCTATTACTTCTTTAATTTTAATTTTTATAATCTACTACTACCTTTCAAAAAAAAGATCCTATTTTTTAATGCAAACTTCATATATATATTTTATCATATTTTGTGACTTTGTTTGTTTTTCTAATACTATGTTTGGGAGACTCTCACCTTTACTGTAGACTTTTAATATTTGCTTTTTGGTATTTGTTATCAATTTTGAACGTTTAAGACCCCAATCTTCACTACCCATTTCTACTTGGGAGTTTGATCACTGCCTTGATTGCTCTCTCCCCCTTTTGACTCTCCTTTTTCTCCACCAGGTCGCCTCTATCTCCTCCCTCACCCTTTTCTTCCCTACCCACTCTGTGAATCTCTTTGTGTATTCCAGGCTGTGGAGAACACTTTGGGAACTGATTACTGGCTGGATCTGTCTCTCTCCTTTTGATTGCCTCTTTTCTTGTCCTGGTCACCTCTGTCTCCTTCTTCCT
>NW_011398998.1:0-542 GCF_000754665.1 Bison bison bison | reverse complement strand
GAGGTCACCTGCACAAGTCGAGGGAAGCCAGGGTTTCCTGCCTCAACCCGACGAAAGACCTCGAGTAGACCTTCTTCAACACGTCTCGAGGCCAGATTCCCCTACCATGACTCGAGAGCAATCGACGCGCTCCCCCTCGCCACTCGCATGGAGACCCGACTTCCCTGGCGCCCCACGAGAGGCTCACTGTAGCTCGCCGTCGTACCTCGTGAGAAACCGCACACTGGGGCCGCCGCTCGAGAACAACCCCGAGATTCCCCCGTCATCGAGAGATGAGGGCCTTCGTCTCCTGCATGGCCTAGAGGCCAATCTCGCGACCTCTCTCCAAACGCCTCAGGAGGCTTGACTCCCTTGAGTCCACCCAGTGAGCTCCAAGAGGTACTCGTCCCCACTCGAGAGCAGAGCGGGGTTCTTTGCTTCCACTCGAGATGAATGCCTGTCTCCCCGGGTGCGTCTGGAATGCAACCCCGAGATCCCGGTCGCCCCTGGAGAGGAACATTGACTTCTGGACACAAGCCTAGATGAGGTCTATTGGCCCTGCA
>NW_011398997.1:0-535 GCF_000754665.1 Bison bison bison | reverse complement strand
TGGTATTCGGGATGGATAGCATCACCATGTATTTCTTTTTATTGTTGTGTTTTCAGTTTAGAGTTGAGTTTTCCAGGTGGAGTTTTGCTGTCTTTACTTATTTCTTTACTCTGATTCAATTTTTTGGTTTTAGTCAGATGATCTTTCAGAGGAGAATAACCAGGAAAAGATACTAACGGACAGGGTGCTTGATGTACATCATGAGCAAGAAAACATGCCAAGCGCCAATGGAAAGGCAAGTCCTTGGTCTCGCTCTCTGTCTGGTTCTCGTCTTACCATCCAGTCTGTGCGGGGCTGTTGGGACCTCTCACCGATGCACCATGTAGGTCTGAGTGGCCACGAGGGTCCTGTGAGCTCCCAGAGCGCAGAAGGCAGTTTTGACCTCACAGATTGCCCGGAAGTACTGTGTTCCCTCCCTCCCAAAACCAGGCTGTGTAAGGCTTCCTTTCCCCCTTAGAGACCCTCCGACGGCTCTCTAAGCCACAAGGAAGACATGGTTAAGAAGATGGAGCTCCAGGAAATCATAGAGAGGCAG
>NW_011398996.1:0-601 GCF_000754665.1 Bison bison bison | reverse complement strand
AGGCTCCGATCCCAGGGTCCCTGCAGACTTGGGAAAGGAGAGTCAGGCCTCGTCTTGTGTTGAGGCATGGAACTCCGCTTGCCTCTCGAGGTGTTCCCGGGGAGACAGGCCACTTGTCGAGCGGTATTTGGAACCTGGGGGCTTTTCCCACGATGCACGGGCGAGTCACTGCCCCTTCGTGTTGACTTCATTCACAGGGTGGAGTTCGAAGAGGTGTCCGGGCATCGGGTTCTTATCAAGAGGGGACCGGGAAATCGGGGTCCTTCGGAATGTGGAACCACCCACGAGGCCACGTCTGGAATGTCGTCGTGAGACCGGCCTCATCCTGAGGTGCGACCGGAAGGTCGGGAACCCCTTCCAGACAAAGCAGGGGAGTCGACCCTCCTGTCCAGATCAGGAGGGTAGAAGGGGCTCAGAGGAAGTGGTGCCGGAAAACCTCGGTGTTCCTCTCGAGGGAGACCGGGATGTCGGGGCACTTTGTGGGTCGCATCAAGGGTGCCAAGTACCGTTTCGACCTCCAATACCTAACGTGGGACTTCTCCTGAGACACTGTAGCGGGAAAGGGCTTCATCTTGGGATGACGGGGGAACCACGTGGATTT
>NW_011398995.1:0-619 GCF_000754665.1 Bison bison bison | reverse complement strand
AGTTTCCCTGACTTCTCAGAGCCACCATGAGAAGCTCCCTGAGGTCACCTGCACAAGTCAAGGGAAGCCAGGGTTTCTGCCTCAACCCGAGAAAGACCTCGAGAGACCTTCTTCAACACGTCTCGAGGCCAGATTCCCCTACCATGACTCGAGAGCAATGACGCGCTCCCCCTCGCCACTCGCATGGAGACCCGACTTCCCTGGCGCCCCACGAGAGGCTCACTGACCTCGCCGTCGTACCTAGGGAGAAACCGCACACTGTGGCCGCCGCTCGAGAACAACACTGAGACTCCCCCCATCATCGCGAGTTGAGGGCCTTCGTCTCCTGTATGGCCTAGAGACCAATCTCTCGACCTCTCTCCAACGCCTCAGGAGGCTTGACTCCCTTTAGTCCACCCAGTGAGCTCCAAGAGATACCCGTCGCGACTCGAGAGCAGAGCGGGGTTCTTTGCTTCCACTCGACATGAATGCCTGTCTCCCCGGGTGTGTCTGGAATGCAACCCTGAGATCCCTGTCGCCCCTGGAGAGGAACATTGGCTTCTGGACAGAAGCCTAGATGAGGTCTCTTGGCCCTGCACTCACTCGAGAGCAATCCCCAGCTTTCCTTCGCAACTCGAAT
>NW_011398994.1:0-559 GCF_000754665.1 Bison bison bison | reverse complement strand
CCAGTTAAGATTAGGTGATAATATATTGTACAGCCGCTTCAAGCAACCTGCTGACGCTGGGAACAACTGACTTTCCCAGCAGGCTCTGATTAGCATTTTGATCTTGACGAGCACTTTTCCCTCTGACTGCCAAAGCAGGAGTGATTGTTGTCACCGCCACACCTTAGGGCTGCTGCTGTGGCATCCTCTGTGGTTTGCCTCTGCTTACTGAAAACACAGGCTCTGCTACTGACGCACTCCATGGGTGAGCTGCTTCCCCTGGATTCAGGCATGTGTGACCTTTGAGGGGGAGCAACTAGGCAGACTGTGCTTACTATGTTTTTGAAAAGTGAGTCAGTATACACTCTTTAGTCCCCTTTTATGTGCTTGGTATTTATGATATATTACCTTATTTAATACCTACCTGACAAAACTTTTTTTTTTTTTGTACAAAACTTTTGAGGATTATTTTTCTTTCCTTCATTTTTGTACCAACAAAGTGGAAATGGTAACGTGTGTTTATAGATGATTGATCTAAGTTTATATGACTCAGCTCTAAGATAGAAAAAACAGTATCATT
>NW_011398993.1:0-517 GCF_000754665.1 Bison bison bison | reverse complement strand
ACCATTGATATTCTTGGATTCAACTGTGGAATCCCTATAAAAACACCAACGGTGTTTTTCACTGAACTAGAACAAATAATTTCACAATTTGTGTGGAAATGCAAAAGATCTCCAATGAGCAAATCAATCTTGAGAAACAATGGAAATGGAGGAATCAGCCTTCCTGATTTCAGACTATACTACAAAGCTACAGTCATCAAGATAGTACGGTACTGGGCCAAAGACAGAAATACAGATCAACGGAACAAAATAGGAAGTCCAGAGATGAAGCCACACACCCACGGCCATCTTGTCTTTGACAGAGGGGGCATAAATATGCAATGGAGAAAAGACAACCTCTAGAACAAGCAGTTCTGGGAAAACAGGTCAACCACATTAAAAGAATGAAATGTTTTCTAATGGCATACACACAAATAAATGCAAAATGGATTAAAGACCTAAATGGAAGACCAGAAACTATAAAGTTCTAGAGAAAAACATAGGCAGAACACTCTCTGACAGAAATCACAGCAAGATC
>NW_011398992.1:0-648 GCF_000754665.1 Bison bison bison | reverse complement strand
CTCCTGCCTTGCAGGCAGATCTTTACCAGCTGAGCCACAAGGGAAGCCCAAAAATACTGGAGTCGGGTAGCCTATCCCTTCTCCAGGGGATCTTCCCAATCCAGGAACCTTGGCAGTTACAATCCACAGTTTTATGGCAGAAATGCAAATAGCTGCAGCTGCCACAAGATGTCAGTGTTTACATGTGAAATAATACCTTTAAAAAAATTCAGTCCCTGTATGTGTGCTTTAGTTCAAAAGTGAAATGAGGGAAAAAGAATTGAGTGATTTCTAAGGTATTTGTATATGTGGAACACATCAGAATGAAATGTTGGATCATAAGATAATACAGACCTGGTATCCTTCTTTTAACTATGTGGTGTGTATGCACACACTCAGGCCCTAAAGCATATTTATTTACATTTAAGTTGCATATTTGTTTTCACATGGAGAGAGAAAACATTTTGGATAGTTGAATCACTATTCTGATAGACTTAGGACAGTTTTCCATCAAATTTCCAGATGTTATTTTATTCTTGAGTCCAGTATCTTTAAATGGAGCATTTTGTTTGGAAATGGGTAAAGCAAGAATATTTATCTTTATAATAAATTTAATAAGACATTTATTTACTAAATTTAGGTAAAAATTCTGTGCACATAGGCATTTAT
>NW_011398991.1:0-524 GCF_000754665.1 Bison bison bison | reverse complement strand
ACACAAAAAAGACACAAAATGGATTAAAGAATCTAAATGTAAGATCAGAAAACTATAAAACTTACTAGAGGAGAACAATAGGCAAAACACTCTCCGACACAAATCACAGCAGGATCCTCTATGACCCACCTCCCAGAATATTGGAAATAAAACAAAATAAACAAATGGGACCTAATTAAACTTAAAAACCTTCTGCAGAACAAAGGAAACTACTAGGTGAAAAGACAGCCTTGAATGGGAGAAAATAATAGCAAATGAAGCAACTGACAAACAACTAATCTCAAAAATATAGAAGCAACTCTTGCAGTGCAATTCCAGAAAAATAAATGACCCAATAAAAAAATGGGCAAAAAAATTAAATAGACTTTTCTCCAAGAAAACATACAGATGGCTAACAAACACATGAAAAGATGTTCAACATCACTCATTATCAGAGAAGTGCAAATCAAAACCACAATGACATACCATTTCACACCAGTCAGAATGGCTATGATCCAAACACCTACAAGCAATACATGCTGGAG
>NW_011398990.1:0-819 GCF_000754665.1 Bison bison bison | reverse complement strand
GTGCTTTTCATGCACATATGCACACACATGCTTGTGTACACACCAACATCCCTGAGAGGAATTGCACATATGTAGAAGTACAAACTTTCTTGTCCAGAAGCTATCAATTTTGTTAAGTCACCCTATTTTTTTGTCCTGGTTATTTCTTTCACTTTCTCATTGAACATGTGAGGTTGCACTTCCAGCTCTGTGACTTAGCCTCAAAGGTTACAAAATTTTGGCATTTGCTCCTGACAGGGACCGATCTGCAAAGCATCAGACAGGGTTGGAAATGCTCGCCCTGGAGAGCTGAATGAGCTGTGCCTGCGTTCTGCATTCTCCCATCACCTTGGACAGATTCACAGTACCAGTCACACTGGCCTGATCCATTGCCTGTGCATTCTTTCAGGAGACCAGAAAACAAGGACGTCTGGGCTCAGCTGACTTGGAGAACTGCTTTCTCAGTGTGTTCCTATCTAGGTCATTCCTGGTCAGTGTTGTGTTCCTATTGCTAGCCTACCACCCCCAACAGTCTGAGTGAGGCCCACTGTTCTTTCTACCTGTGTAGCTTTCTGTGTTCACCTGTCTAACTGTGCCTCCAAGAGCTACCTCCCTTTAGCAGGAAAAGGCCAAAGAGATGCCCGAGCCTCCAAGGGCCCCCAGAGTCTTTGACAGGCCTGGGTTTGATCCAATGTTTTGAAGAAGGTGCACATAGATAGATGGTCTCTTCTGATACAAGGCATGAAACCCAAGCCATAATGGTAAGGTGGCATTCCTACAGGTGGTCCCTTCTGTTTATTCCTACCCAGACCCATCGGAGTCCCCAAACAGATGATGATC
>NW_011398989.1:0-868 GCF_000754665.1 Bison bison bison | reverse complement strand
CAAGAGTCTTCTCCAACACCACAGTTCAAAAGCATCAATTCTTTGGCGCTCAGCCTTCTTCACAGTCCAACTCTCACATCCATACATGACCACAGGAAAAACCATAGCCTTGACTAGACGGACCTTTGTTGGCAAAGTAATGTCTCTGCTTTTGAATAGGTTGGTCATAACTTTCCTTCCAAGGAGTAAGTGTCTTTAATTTCATGGCTGCAGTCACCATCTGCAGTGATTTTGGAGCCCCCCAAAATAGAGTCTGACACTGTTTCCACTGTTTCCCCATCTATTTCTCATGAAGTGATGGGACCGGATAGCCATGATCTTACGTTTTCTGAATGTGAGCTTTTAAGCCAACTTTTTTCACTCTCCACTTTTCACTTTTCATCTAAGAGGCTTTTTAGTTCCTCTTCACTTTCTGCCATAAGGGTGGTGTCATCTGCATATTTGAGGGTATTGATATTTTTCCTTGGCAACCTTGATTCCAGCTTGTGTTTCTTCCAGTCCAGCGTTTCTCATGATGTACTCTGCATATAAGTTAAATAAACAGAGTGACAATATACAGCCTTGACGAACTCCTTTTCCTATTTGGTAACCAGTCTATTGGTCCATGTCCAGTTCTAACTGTTGCTTCCTGACCTGCATACAAATTTCTCAAGAGGCAGATCAGGTGATCTGGTATTCCCATCTCTTTCAGAATTTTCCACCGTTGATTGTGATCCACACAGTCAAAGGCTTTGGCATAGTCAATAAAGCAGAAATAGATGTTTTCTGGAACTGTCTTGCTTTTTCCATGATCCAGTGGATGTTGGCAATTTGATCTCTGGTTCCTCTGCCTTTTCTAAAACCAGCTTGAACATCAGGAAGTTCATGG
>NW_011398988.1:0-735 GCF_000754665.1 Bison bison bison | reverse complement strand
CTGCCACGCGGGAGGCCCGGGTTCGATTCCCGGCCCATGCAGCCGCAGCGTCCCCTTTTGGTCCCTCAGTGCAGCCCCAGAGCCCAGCTAGGTCTGCCGGCTGAAAGGCGCTCCAGGCAGCGCTCCTGCAACCGCTGGCTGCTACCTGCCGCCCGCTGCCTCTCCCACGCAGACGCCCACCACCCCGCCCCACCCCACCCCACCCAGAAAAGGCCCTGCTGCCAAGCCTCCGTGGCCCCAAGCCCTGCGGGCTCAGCCGCCCGTGCGTCCAGGCGCCTTTCTTGTGTTTGCTCGCTTCCTCACCCGGACCCAGCCGGGGGCTCAGGGATTGCACTTGGAAGGAACAGCCCACGGCTGGCAGCCGCCCGCACCACCTCTTCAAGACCTTTCACAACGTCCGTCTCCAAGCTCCCTGCCTCACTCTCCCCACACTCCGAGAATCAATCACACTACGTTTGCACAGCCAGGAGCAAGGAAGTTGCCACATCTGGCAAGCATACCTCCCTTTCGCCTGGAGGGTCCCTGGACCAGCGTCTTGCAGGAGGAGTTCCAAAGAAGTCCACCAGCTCCCGTCCCTCGGCAGAAATGGGTCTCCAACAGGGACGGCCTCACCGCCTCAAACACCACCCCAAACACCACCCCATGCCCCTGAAACCCTGTTGCGCGCCTCACCTCAGCATCAGCCCTGCCCCAAGAGCACCACCACCTCAGCCTGCACCCTCACCGTGCCCCTAC
>NW_011398987.1:0-508 GCF_000754665.1 Bison bison bison | reverse complement strand
TATCATGCACTGCTCACGTGGCTGATCATGCAATGATCATGTAGCTACCATGTACAGGTCATGTGAATGAGCATACACCCATCAGGTGACTGATCATGCACTGATCACGTGGCTATCATGCACTGATCACGTGACTGCGCACGCACTGATGAGGTGGCTGTTCGGGCACTGATCACGTGTTTATCAGGCAGTGATCAGTGACTGACAGGCGCTGATCAGGGGACTGTGCACGCACTGATCAGGTGGCTGATCAGGAACTGACCACCTGACTGCGCATGCAGTGATCACGTGGCTGGTCGTTCACTGATCACGTGTTTATCATACGGTGATCACGTGACTGAGAGGCGCTGATCACGTGACTGTGCCGTCAGGGATCACGTGGCTGAGCAGGCACTGATATCGTGACTGAGCATGCACTGATCATGTGCCGGGAGCCGGGGAGGCATTCCACTCTGGACAAAGGTCATGAGGAAGGAGGCTCGGCATACTCGAATGCGGTACCCAGCCT
>NW_011398986.1:0-763 GCF_000754665.1 Bison bison bison | reverse complement strand
CCTCAAATCCACACTGATGCATCCTAAATTTCTCCCTCTAATCCTGACTAAACTTAAATCCAACAATGTTTTATCCTTCACTCCACATGTCTCTTCCCCATATAGCAGGCAAAATGAGGTCAGTATTTCTCTAATACCAAGATCAGACAGAGACATCACACACAGACACACAACCAATGTCCCTTATGAATATAGATGCAAGAGTCCTCAACAAAATGCTGGAAAAAAACCCTAACAACATATAAAAAAGGTTATATGACATGATCACTTGGGATTTATGGAGGTATGCAAAGTTGGTTCACTATAT
Source organism: Bison bison bison (assembly GCF_000754665.1). Taxonomy (NCBI): domain Eukaryota; kingdom Metazoa; phylum Chordata; class Mammalia; order Artiodactyla; family Bovidae; genus Bison; species Bison bison. The sequence continues at coordinate 456 of NW_011398986.1, read as the reverse complement.
GAAAGTCAATCGACATTATGCCATTTTAATACAATAAAGGACAAAAAACATATCTGCCTGCAGAAAAAGCATTTCCCTGAGTCTAGCATCTTTCATAATAGGGGTTAAAAACATAATAACTAAGAACAGAAAAGTACTTTCTCAATCAAAGGGTACCTGTAAAAGACCCACAGCTAACATCATACTTAATAATGAAAAACTGAGAGCTTTCCCCCTAAGAATGGGAACAACACAAGGAAGTCTATCCCACACTTTGGCTCAATATTATACTGGCAGTTCTATAACCAGAGCAATCAGGTAAGAAAAGGAATTATTGTTTTTGTTGTTTAAAAAAAAAAAGACCTTCAGAATGGAAAGGAAAAAGTCAAAGTATATTGGAGATAACATACTTTTATATATAGAAAATCCTGAAGAAACCACAAGTACAAGAAGTAATAAAAAGCTTGCAGAATACAA
>NW_011398985.1:0-596 GCF_000754665.1 Bison bison bison | reverse complement strand
TGTCCCAAGTCTGCAGGGACCTTGCTATCGGAGTCTGAAGTCAGAGGAACCCTGAGGTTCCTGCCTCAACTGGAGATGAGGCCCTCTTCCAATGCACCAAACCCAGTGGAGTCCCGAGAGGCCCCTCCCACCTCCAGTTTCCCTGACTTCTCAGAGCCACCATGAGAAGCCCCCTGAGGTCACCTGCACAAGTCAAAGGAAGCCAGGGTTTCTGCCTCAACTCGAGAAAGACCTCGAGAGACCTTCTTCAACACGTCTCGAGGCCAGATTCCCCTACTGTGACTCGAGAGCAATGACGTGCTCCCCCTCGCCACTCGCATGGAGACCCGACTTCCCTGGCGCCCCACGAGAGGCTCACTGACCTCGCCGTCGTACCTTGGGAGAAACCGCACACTGGGGCCGCCGCTCGAGAACAACCCCGAGCCTCCCCCATCATCGCGAGTTGAGGGCCTTCGTCTCCTGTATGGCCTAGAGACCAATCTCTCGACCTCTCTCCAACGCCTCAGGAGGCTTGACTCCCTTTAGTCCCACCCAGTGAGCTCCAAGAGATACCCGTCGCGACTCGAGAGCAGAGCGGGTTCTTGCTTCCACTCGAC
>NW_011398984.1:0-606 GCF_000754665.1 Bison bison bison | reverse complement strand
TTCACAGGGAAGAGCAGTGTTGGCCTCAAGCATTTTTAACCTCTAAATCTCTAGAATTAGAGACATTTAAAGCTGCAGCTGCCCACAAAAAGAGCAGTAGTGCAAATGAAAAGCAAAACTTTGAAATATGTATGAGAGGAATTGTTCAGTATAGATTTGGGAGAAGAAGGGTTGCAGCGTCTTAAGGAAAGAAGTGAAGGTTTTTAATAGTGGCATTTCCAGAAGGTTAGGAATGAATGTTTGAAGAGTACCAGCTCCTCTTTGAGTAGAAATTAGGTTTAACTGACTGTTGCATCAGAAATGATGAATCTGTCTCTGAGTTACAATTTGTTACGCTGAGAACTAGCAACAGTTTTGGGGGATCCAAGGAATTCGCTGTGAATGAAGTTTAAGAAAAAACAACTAGGCTGCTGCTGCTCCTGCTAAGTCACTTCAGTCATGTCTGACTCTGTGCAACCCCATGGACTGCAGCCTACTAGGTTCCTCCATCCACGGGATCTTCCAGGCAAGGGTACTGGAGTGGGGTGCCATTGCCTTCTCCAAACAACTAGGCTAGTAGGACCTAAAAAAAAAAATCCTGGTCCTCAAAGTTTATCTCATTAAACT
>NW_011398983.1:0-585 GCF_000754665.1 Bison bison bison | reverse complement strand
ATTGTGGGCAAAGTACAAATCAAATACAGAGGGAAAACTGCCAAGCTCAAGGACATGGAAATTATGCTTTAATGGCAGAGATTTATTACTGAACTGCAGGATATTCAGAGATGAGTTAATTAATGCCTCAAGAAAGAACTAATGCTCACTAAAACCACTTCTCGCTACCAACCAAATTCTTGACAGAAAGAAAGAGTTGTTATTCATCAAGTGGTTGAAAAGTGTGACAAAAGTCAAATAATTTAGAGAAACAATTAGTAATGTTCAAAAACATTTGTTAATTGATTGTACAAAATATGGTCAAGATCAGGTACCAGTGCAAAACCAAAGCCTTGAAAGAAATGAAGAAAGCACCTTGTTTGAGCTTGCAGTGACATTGTTAGTTTTTCAAAAAGAACTAGTCTTAGAGCACATCATGCATAGACAAAATTTCCTTTTTAAAATTGTATTAATGCAAAATTTACACACAGTGAAATGCAAAAAATCTTAAGGGTATAATTTGAAGATTTTGAAAAATTTATGTAAATCTAATCTAAAACATTTTCCAGATGATAGAATTTTCCCTTCCTCCCAGACAATTCCTTC
>NW_011398982.1:0-513 GCF_000754665.1 Bison bison bison | reverse complement strand
ATAATATTAATAGCTGAATACCAAATAAATGTGATTACATCATTCTCAAGGAATTCAAGTTTCATATTCTTGAGTCATCTATTTCTACAGTTTGAAGTTTATAGCACATATAGAAGTAGATTATTTAATAATGACAAAAGAATTAATTCTGATTGTTTGCAGAAAGAGCTCAGCTAAATTTAGCTTTTAAAAACAAATAAGAGCTGCAGAAAAATTAATCTTGCAAATTTGTCTAATCTGTTTTTACAGTTGGGAGATACAAAATATTAATTGCTTTTTGATCTTCTCTTCCAGTAATTCATTTTTTTTATCATCTCCGTGAAACCTTTAAAACTTGAAAGAAATAAGTAGCTATTCTATTAATGAATAAGACATAGCACATGTTAAGTTCCCTCCCTTTAAATATTTGGTTTATGATGGGAAAGACTTATCAAATTAACCCTTATATAACTACTTCTTTCTAAGTGATAAGCAGTTGGCATGTGTTTTTCATTGAGGTGAAATTCATGTAAC
>NW_011398981.1:0-565 GCF_000754665.1 Bison bison bison | reverse complement strand
ATAATAATGAACCACAGGCTCTTTTGCCCTTTCCACTCCTCCATCAAGAACTAGAGTCCATTTTCCCTACTCTTCATTCTGGACTGAATATTTATGGCACTTACCTTTCTTTGTCTCCTCATCATTTATTGAATTTGTCTACAGATGTCTTGTAAATTCAGATTTCTTTAGCAACTAGGGATTCCCTGGCGGTCCAGTGGTTTGGACTTGTGCTTTCCCTGCGGGAGCCTGGATTCAATCCACAGTTAGGGAACTAAAATCCTGCAAGCCATGTAGCATGGCCCCAAAAAGCCTAACAAAGAACCAAAAAAAAAAAAACAAAACCCACCAGATTTCTTCAGGATCTATATTTGAAGAGTGGTACTTAAGGAACTTCACCCACAAACCCCATTCACACCTGATTTTGATGCTGAGATCCTAGCGCATCCATAATAAGGTGAGAATTTCTGAGGAGAGGCTAAAAATGTTTTGTATGTGGGGGAAAGAAGTGATTTTGTAATCAAATGGAAGATTTAGCAAAATGTGTTTCCAAAGGTGGCTACAACAATTCCTTCATCTACATAGT
>NW_011398980.1:0-589 GCF_000754665.1 Bison bison bison | reverse complement strand
AAAAATATATAAGGTGGCTGAGATGGTAAAGAATCTGCCTTCAGTGCAGGAGACCTGGGTTCGATCCCTGGGTTGGGAAGATTCTCTGGAGGACGGTGTGGCAACCCACTCCAGTATTGTTGCCTGGAGAACCTCCATGGACAGAGGAGCCTTCTGGGCTATAGTCCATGGGGTCGCAAAGAGTTGGACACAACAGAGTGACTAAGCACATCAGAAATCATAAATTGGAACACTGTGACGTTAGTCATATGTCAATTCTTGCCAAAGTCATCCATAGATTCAACAAAGTCCCAGTCAAAACACCATCATTGTCAGGTTTTGGTATTAGGGTGATGGTGGCCTCATAGAATGAGTTTGGAAGTTTACCTTCCTCTGAAATTTTCTGGAAGAGTTTGAGTAGGATAGGTGTCAGCTCTTCTCTAAATTTTTGGTAGAATTCAGCTGTGAAGCCGTCTGGTCCTGGGCTTTTGTTGCTGGAAGATTTCTGATTTACAGTTTCAATTTCTGTGCTTGTGATGGGTCTGTTAAGATTTTCTATTTCTTCCTCGTTCAGTTTTCGGAAGTTGTACTTTTCTAAGTAATTTTGTCC
>NW_011398979.1:0-618 GCF_000754665.1 Bison bison bison | reverse complement strand
TAGAGGCCTGCTTGACTCGGAGGCTGGGTCAGGAGTCTTCTCCCGGAGCTCTGTTAATGTCTGTTGAAAAGCTGAGAGCTGAGTTACATAATTAGTTAATTCCAAGGCTTCAGGGTCTATAACAATGTCTGTGCGTAAGAAAGGCCTTCCATAAATATATTCAAAGGGGGACAGTCCCTCTTTTTTGGGAGTAGTTCGAGCCCTCATTAAAGCTATGGTAGGACTTTAATCCATTTGTCCTGCGTCTCTTGAGTTAATTTGCGCAGATGCCTTTTGATAATGTCATTAGCTTTTTCAACTTTCCCGGAGGATTGGGGTCTCCAGGAACAGTGTAAGTGATATTCTATTCCTAGAGCTTTAGATACCCCCTGAGTTACAGCAGCTTTAAAGGCGGAGCCATTGTCACTCTGAAGGCTCCGTGGCAGCCCAAACCTGGGGATAATTTCATGAATTAAAATCTTTATAACCTCCTTAGCCTGTTCACTACGACAGGGAAAAGCCTCAATCCATCCAGTAAAGGTATCTACCCAAACTTGTAAGCAAGAATATCCATTAGCTTTTGGCATATGAGTAAAATCAATTTCCCAATCCTCTCCAGGATACTTCCCACTTCGTTGT
>NW_011398978.1:0-555 GCF_000754665.1 Bison bison bison | reverse complement strand
ATCAAGTGGGGAAGGAGTCAAAGTCACAGGAATAAAGTCTAACACACCAAGAGGTAATTAACCAGGACTGAGGATGAACAATGCACCTTCAGATGTCTACCAATGACACAGTCAAGAAGGCTTTCCTACCATCTCTCAGGTGAGTTAGGAAATGGGGGCTGAGCAGGAAGAGAAGGATGGAAGGTGGGTAAACCTCTGGGAGGCAAAAGCAACCACATGCTATTCCAGAGGCCCCGACCCTAAGGCAGAGGACCATCATAAAGCTGCTAAAGAGTGTTGGGATGGGCCCTAGGGACACTTCCCTGCCTGTGTCCCCCTCCCTGCCAGCACCCGCCACAGAAGGGATCATGAAATATTAATTCTATCTGATCTGGGGCCACCCAGGCAGGATCATGTTACATGATACTTTAATGACCACAATTCAGGCAACACAGTCTGGCTGTGAAGGAAGAATTCCTGTCCCAGCCCAAAGGTGCTCATGTAACAGGAGGGAACAGGAAGTAGGACTCAGAAATCTAGCATGAGACCCCTGAATGCTCCAGGGTTCCCTGAGAG
>NW_011398976.1:0-659 GCF_000754665.1 Bison bison bison | reverse complement strand
TGTACTTGCAGGAGATTAGGTCTCAGCCTGCACGGAAGGAGCAAAGCAACAAAAGACAACAAACAAATACTACTAGGAGTAATGCCCATACATATCAAACTATCTAGGTAAACCATGTTTTACTTATGTAGCAAATCTATTAAATAACCAGCATATGGAAGCTTATACCTCATGCGAGAGAATTACCAAATTAACTATACATCTATTAGAAGTCTCTAAACCCCACTCCCCAAACAATTTTAGTACACCTACCAAGTACTGTAGGTCATTTAAAAAAACAGAAATAAAACATACATCAGCCTTTGTAATTAAGCATTTTTCATAACATATAAACAGTGTTCAGATATAAACTGTTAACTAAATATTTTTTCTAAAATATGATTTATGTAATCAAGACTTTCTTAAACAAAGACACATCTTAGGAATATGATCTGTACAAACTTACAGTAGTGTAAGACTGTTCTATACATCAGTGTCTCTTTTGCTATCTCGTATACAGGGTTATCGTTACCATCTTTCTAAATTCCATATACATGCGTTAGTATACTGTATTTATGTTTTTCCTTCTGGCTTACTTCACTCTGTATAATAGTCTCCAGTTTCATCCACCTCATTAGAACTGATTCAAATGTATTCTTTTTAATGGCTGAGTAATACTC
>NW_011398975.1:0-614 GCF_000754665.1 Bison bison bison | reverse complement strand
TTTCTACTGTCATTAGAAGTCTGGCTGTCATTAGTCTGTGATATGAAAAATTCTAACATGGCATTGCATTTTCAATACTCTAATCCAATAAACATATTGATAGAAGTAAAATTTCTTTACTTTGAAAAGAATACCACCACTTTTAAGATCCAACACATCTGCATGTTAGAGTTTGGCAACTAATTCACGATAAAGATTGATAAAAAATTTATCTTCCTGTCTTATTTATTGATATTATTTATTGCCAATATATCAAAATAACACAGTTTTTCTAGTGAATGAAAGAAACAGGGCTTACTTTAGTCCACAATGCTGTGCTTGAAGGGAACTCAAGTAAAATCTATAGTTTTTCTTCCACTTTCCTTATGAACAAAAACCCTGTCTGTCTAAAATTCATATATTTTAACTGCTATATTAACTTTAAACTTGAACTTCTTGCTTTATATGATGAATGAAAACTGTTTTCTTGTGAGTAACCTGGGGAAAAGCAATTTTGTTGTACTCTTAAGCAAGTCTGTTGATAATCACTGAAGACTGACTAAATAGATTTTGATTAATCACTTGCAGAAATTGTGCTTTATATTCTGTGTTATAGTAATATCAATGTAGGTTAT
>NW_011398974.1:3960-4646 GCF_000754665.1 Bison bison bison | reverse complement strand
GTTTGTGCCCAGAAAGCGCCTGCCAGACCGGGCCTTCCCTGGAGCTGTCCTCCCGCCTAGAGGCAGGTGGATGGCCTGTGCGGGCTTCCCCTGTGCGTTTGGGCTCCCTAGCACAGCCGCAGCGCAGGGGAACCAGCCCATGATCAGTGAGCTCCGGGCAGTACTTTGGTCCCAGGTTTGGAGCCCAATGCCCGGAACGCGGGAGAGAAGAGGCTGGCTGCCGGCGGGTGCTTGCAAGCCTGTTACTGGGAAGGACCGAGTGAGCTTCCACACCGGCGGAGCTCCAGCTCTGCGCCCAGGCGCGATAGCACAGAGCCCCGGCCGAGAGGCTGCTCTGGGCTGGGCGAGCCTCCCCAAGCCCTGCCCAGCTTCTAGCGTTCGCGCCCGGGAAGGAGCAGGCTGCAGGAGTGTGGGAGACGTGACTGGTGCCTGACTGGGGCCTCAGCTCAGCTCTCGCCTTCCCTTCGGACCTACGAGCCAGGCGTCTTTGCAGAGGGCTTAGGGGCTGGGGGTGTGCACACTGCCAAAGCCTCCCGCAGGGAGAGCTCTTTCCGAGGGAAAGGAAGCGCCCCAGGCTGCATTCCCAAGCTGGTGCTTCCCCGCCCAGACTAAGCGCCGCACGGAGGGAATCAGGGTCCCGGTGCCCCTGGCTTGGGGAGGCGGCTCCACAGCCAGAGTGTTGCTCC
>NW_011398974.1:0-679 GCF_000754665.1 Bison bison bison | reverse complement strand
GCTCCGGGCAGTACTTTGGTCCCAGGTTTGGAGCCCAATGCCCGGAACGCGGGAGAGAAGAGGCTGGCTGCCGGCGGGTGCTTGCAAGCCTGTTACTGGGAAGGACCGAGTGAGCTTCCACACCGGCGGAGCTCCAGCTCTGCGCCCAGGCGCGATAGCACAGAGCCCCGGCCGAGAGGCTGCTCTGGCCTGGGCGAGCCTCCCCAAGCCCTGCCCAGCTTCTAGCGTTCGCGCCCGGGAAGGAGCAGGCTGCGGGAGTGTGGGAGACGTGACTGGTGCCTGACTGGGGCCTGAGCTCAGCTCTCGCCTTCCCTTCGGACCTAGGAGCCCGGCGTCCTTGCAGAGGGCTTAGGGGCTGGGGGTGTGCACACTGCCAAAGCCTCCCGCAGGGAGAGCTCTTTCCGAGGGAAAGGAAGCGCCCCAGGCTGCATTCCCAAGCTGGTGCCTTCCCCGCCCAGACTAAGCACCGCACGGAGGGAATCAGGGTCCCGGTGCCCCTGGCTTGGGGGGGCAGGCTCCACAGCCAGAGTGTTGCTCCGTTTGTGCCCAGAAAGCGCCTGCCAGACCGGGCCTTCCCTGGAGCTGTCCTCCCGCCTAGAGGCAGGGGGATGTGCTGTGCGGGCTTCCCCTGTGCGTTTGGGCTCCCTAGCACAGCCGCAGCGCGAGGGGAACCAGCCCA
>NW_011398973.1:0-643 GCF_000754665.1 Bison bison bison | reverse complement strand
GTGGTTCCCCCGTCATCGCAAGATGAAGCCCTGTCCCGCTACAGCGTCTCAGGAGAAGTCCCACGTTAGGATTGGAGGTCGAAACGGTACTTGCACCCTTGATGCGCCCCCACAAAGTTCCCCGGCATCCCGGTCTCCCTGGAGAGGCACACCGAGGTTTTCCGGCACCACTTCCTCTGAGCCCCTTCTACCCTCCTGATCTCGACAGGAGGGTCGACTCCCCTGCTTTGTCTGGAAGGGGTTCCCGACCTTCCGGTCGCACCTCAGGATGAGGCCGGTCTCACGACGACATTCCAGATGTGGCCTCGCGGGTGCTTCCACATTGCGAAGCACCCCGATTTCCCGGTCCCCTCTAGATAAGAACCCGATGCCCGGACACCTCTCCGAACTCCACCCTGTGAATGAAGTCAACACGAAGGGGCAGTGACTCGCCCGTGCATCGACCGGAAAAAACCCCCAGGTTCCAAATACAGCTCGACAAGTGGCCTCTCTCCCCGGGGACACCTCGAGAGGCAAGCGGAGTTCCATGCCTCAACCCAAGACGAGGCCTGACTCTCCTGTCCCCAGTCTGCAGGGACCCTGCGATCGGAGTCCGAAATCAGAGGAACCCTGAGGTTCCTGCCTCAACTGGAGATGAGGCCCT
>NW_011398972.1:0-904 GCF_000754665.1 Bison bison bison | reverse complement strand
GTTTTATAGTTTCTGGTCTTACATTTAGATCTTCAATCCATTTTGTAGTTGTTTTTGTGTATGGTGTTAGAAAGTGTTCTAGTTTCATTCTTTTACAAGTGGTTGACTAGTTTTCGCAGCACCACTTGTTAAAGAGATTGTCTTTAATCCATTGTATATTCTTGCCTCCTTTGTCAAAGATAAGGTGTCCATAGGTGCATGGATTTATCTCTGGGCTTTCTATTTTGTTCCATTGATCTATATTTCTGTCTTTGTGCCAGTACCATACTGTCTTGATAACTGTGGCTTTGTAGTAGAGCCTGAAATCAGGTAGGTTGATTTCTCCAGTTCCACTCTTCTTTCTCAAGACAGCTTTGGCTATTCGAGGTTTTTTGTATTTCCATACAAATTGTGAAATTATTTGTTCTAGCTTTGTGAAGAATACCGTTGGTAGCTTGATAGGGATTGCACTGAATCTATAAATTGCTTTTGGTAGTATATTCATTTTCACTATATTGATTCTTCCAATCCATGAACATGGCATATTTCTCCATCTATTAGTGTCCTCTTTGATTTCTTTCACCAGTGTTTTATAGTTTTCTATATACAGGTCTTTAGTTTCTTCAGGTAGATATATTCCTAAGTATTTTATTCTTTCCGTTGCAATGGTGAATGGAATTGTTTCCTTAATTTCTCTTTTCAGTTTTTCTCATTTTTAGTGTATAGGAATGCAAGGGATTTCTGTGTGTTGATTTTTATATCCTGCAACTTTACTATAATCATTGATTAGTTCTAGTAATTTTCTGGTGGAGTCTTTAGGGTTTCTATGTAGAGGATCATGTCATCTGACAAATGTGAGTAGTTTTACTTCTTCTTTTCCAATTTGGATTTCCTTTTATTTCTTTTTCTGTCTCTGTATTGCTGT
>NW_011398971.1:0-565 GCF_000754665.1 Bison bison bison | reverse complement strand
ACCTACTAAATAAATGAAAATACATCATAAATTGATGGAGCACAAAACTGTATATTATTCACATGACAGCAAATTGATCTGCAGACTCAAGATAATGCCTATCAAAACCCTAACTTCTTTGCAGAAATTGACAAGCTGATCCTAACATTCATATGGAATTATAAAGGACCCAGGGTAGCCAAACAATACTAAAAAAAAAAAAAAGAACAAAGTAAGAGGGCTCAGACTTCTCAATTTCAGAACTTACTACAAAACCATAATAATCAAGACGGTATGGTAGTAACATGGGCTTCCCTGGTTAGTTTAGTGGTAAAGAACCTGCCTTCCAACGTAGGAGACGTGGATTTGATCCCTGGGTCAGGAGGATCCCTGGAGAAGGAAATGGCAACCCACTGCAGTATTCTTGCCTGGGAAATTCCATGGACAAATGACCTTGTTAGGCTATAGTCCATGGGATCTGAAAGAGTCAGACACAATTTAGTGACTAAACAACAAAAATAAGACCGTTTCCACTTATGGAAACTTGAAAAATAGCACAAAATTCCCATGTACCTTCAACCAGCTT
>NW_011398970.1:0-594 GCF_000754665.1 Bison bison bison | reverse complement strand
TGCCCGGACACCTCTCCGAACTCACCCTGTGAATGAAGTCAACACGAAGGGGCAGTGACTCGCCCGTGCATCGTCCGGAAAAAACCCCCAGGTTCCAAATACCGGTCGACAAGTGGCCTCCTCTCCCCGGGGACACCTCGAGAGGCAAGCGGAATTCCACGCCTCAACCCAAGACGAGGCCTGACTCTCCTGTCCCCAGTCTGCAGGGACCCTGCGATCGGAGTCTGAAATCATAGGAACCCTGAGGTTCCTGCCTCAACTGCAGATGAGGCCCTCTTCCAAAGCACCAAACTCAGGGGAGTCCCGAGAGGCCCCTCCCACATCCAGTTTCCCTGACTTCTCAGAGCCACCATGAGAAGCCCCCTGAGGTCACCTGCACAAGTCGAGGGAAGCCAGGGTTTCCTGCCTCAACCCGAGAAAGACCTCGAGAGACCTTCTTCAACACGTCTCGAGGCCAGATTCCCCTCATGACTCGAGAGCAGTGACGCGCTCCCCTCGCCACTCGCATGGAGACCCGACTTCCCGTGGCCGCCCCCAGACGACGGCTCACTGACCCTCGCCGTCGTACCTCGTGACGAACCGCACCCTGGGGCC
>NW_011398969.1:0-651 GCF_000754665.1 Bison bison bison | reverse complement strand
GGGGGTCTTTTCCGGACGATGCACGGGCGAGTCACTGCCCTTCGTGTTGACTTCATTCACAGGGTGGAGTTCGGAGAGGTGTCCGGGCATCGGGTTCTTACCAAGAGGGGCCGGGAAATCGGGGTGCTTCGCAATGTGGAAGCACCCACGAGGCCACGTCTGGAATGTCGTCGTGAGACCGGCCTCATCCTGAGGTGCGACCGGAAGGTCGGGAACACCTTCCAGACAAAGCAGGGGAGTCGACCCTCCTGTCGAGATCAGGAGGGTAGAAGGGGCTCAGAGGAAGTGGTGCCGGAAAACCTTGGGGTTCCTCTCCAGGGAGACCGGGATGACGGGGAACTTTGTGGAGGCGCCTCAAGGGTGCCAAGTACCGTTTCGACCTCCAATTCCTAACGTGGGACTTCTCCTGAGACGCTGTAGCGGGAAAGGGCTTCATCTTGCGATGACGGGGGAACCACGTGGTTTTTCTCGAGCTGCGGACGGATTCTCGAGTTACGACGGGGAATTCGGGATGCCTCTTGTGTTGGCCCAGGGAAGTCCAATCTTCCATTCGAGTTGCGAAGGAAAGCTGGGGATTGCTCTCGAGTGACTGCAGGGCCAACAGACCTCATCTGGGCTTGTGTCCAGAAGCCAATGTTCCTCTCCAGGGGC
>NW_011398968.1:0-585 GCF_000754665.1 Bison bison bison | reverse complement strand
TCCACGTGGTTCCCCCGTCATCGCAAGATGAAGCCCTTTCCCGCTACAGTGTCTCAGGAGAAGTCCCACGTTAGGTATTGGAGGTCGAAACGGTACTTGGCACCCTTGATGCGACCCACAAAGTTCCCCGACATCCAGGTCTCCCTCGAGAGGAACACCGAGGTTTTCCGGCACCACTTCCTCTGAGCCCCTTCTACCCTCCTGATCTGGACAGGAGGCTCGACTCCCCTGCTTTGTCTGGAAGGGGTTCCCGACCTTCCGGTCGCACCTCAGGATGAGGCCGGTCTCACGACAACATTCCAGATGTGGCCTCGTGGGTGGTTCCACATTCCAAAGGACCCCGATTTCCTGGTCCTCTTGATAAGAACCCGATGCCCGGACACCTCTTCGAACTCCACCCTGTGAATGAAGTCAACACGAAGGGGCAGTGACTCGCCCGTGCATCGTCGGGAAAAGACCCCCAGGTTCCAAATACCGCTCGACAAGTGGCCTGTCTCCCTGGGAACACCTCGAGAGGCAAGCGGAGTTCCATGCGTCAACCCAACACGAGGCCTGACTCTCCTGTCCCAAGTCTGCAGGGACCTT
>NW_011398967.1:0-979 GCF_000754665.1 Bison bison bison | reverse complement strand
CCGAACTCCACCCTGTGAATGAAGTCAACACGAAGGGGCAGTGACTCGCCCGTGCATCGTCCGGAAAAAAACCCCAGGTTCCAAATACAGCTCGACAAGTGGCCTCTCTCCCCGGGTACACCTCGAGAGGCAAGCGGAGTTCCATGCCTCAACCCAAGACGAGGCCTGACTCTCCTGTCCCCAGTCTGCAGGGACCCTGCTATCGGAGTCTGAAATCAGAGGAACCCTGAGGTTCCTGCCTCAACTGGAGATGAGGCCCTCTTCCAATGCACCAAACCCCGTGGAGTCCCGAGAGGCACCCCCCCACCTCCAGTTTCCCTGACTTCTCAGAGCCACCATGAGAAGCCCCCTGAGGTCACCTGCCAAGTCGAGGAAAGCCAGGGTTCACTGCCTCAACCCGAGAACGAACTCGAGAGACCTTCTTCAACACGTCTCGAGGCCAGATTCCCCTACCATGACTCGAGAGCAATGACGCGCTCCCCCTCGCCACTCGCATGGAGACCCGACTCGCTGGTGCCCCACGAGAGGCTCAATGACCTCGCCGTCGTACCTCGTGAGAAACCGCACCCTGGGGCCGCCGCTCGAGAACCACCCCGAGACTCCCCCGTCATCGCGGAGATGAGGGCCTTCGTCTCCTGCATGGCCTCGAGGACAACCTCGCGACCTCTCTCCAAACGCCTCAGGAGGCTTGACTCCCTTTAGTCCACCGAGTGAGCTCCACGAGATACCCGTCGCGACTCGAGAGCAGAGCGGGGTTCTTTGCTTGCACTCGAGATGAATGCCTGTCTCCCCGGGTGCGTCTGGAATGCAACCCCGAGATCCCGGTCGCCCCTGGAGAGGAACATTGGCTTCTGGACACAAGCCTAGATGAGGTCTATTGGCCCTGCAGTCACTCGAGAGCAATCCCCAGCTTTCCTTCGCAACTCGAATGGAAGATTGGACTTCCCCGGGCCAACACAAGAGGCATCCTGAATTCCCC
>NW_011398966.1:0-631 GCF_000754665.1 Bison bison bison | reverse complement strand
CTGGAACTCTCTTGCTTCTTCGATGATCCAGTGGATGTTGGCAATTTGATCTCTGGTCCCTCTGCCTTTTCTAAAACCAGCTTGAACATCGGGAAGTTCACGGTTCATGTATAGCTGAAGCCTGGCTTGGAGAATTTTGAGCATTACTTTACTAGCGTGTGAGATGAGTGCAATTGTGCGGTAGTTTGAGCATTCTTTGGCATTGCCTTTCTTTGGGATTGGAATGAAAACTGACCTTTTCCAGTCCTGTGGCCACTGCTGAATTTTCCAAATTTGCTGGCATATGGAGTGCAGCACTTTCACAGCATCATCTTTCAGGATTTGGAATAGCTCAACTGGAATTCCATCACCTCCACTAGCTTTGTTCGTAGTGATGCTTTCTAAAGCCCATGTGACTTCACATTCCAGGATATCTGGCTCTAGGTCAGTGATCACACCATCGTGATTACCTGGGTCGTGAAGATCTTTTTTGTACAGTTCTTCCGTGTATTCTTGCCACCTCTTCTTAATATCTTCTGCTTCTGTTAGGTCCATACCATTTCTGTCCTTTATCGAGCCCATCTTTGCATGAAATGTTCCCTTGGTATCTCTAATTTTCTTGAAGAGATCTCTAGTCTTTCCCATTCTGTTG
>NW_011398965.1:0-594 GCF_000754665.1 Bison bison bison | reverse complement strand
GTACAAGACACAGCATGGTAAGATTCAAGCGTATCAGGGGACAGGACCAAAGCACGTTTACAGAACATGGCAAACTTAGGTAAGTACCCAAAATCTTCTGTAGGTGTCTGCATGTAACCAGCTGGTGGCAGGCCAGCATCTCTCACTGACCCAGTTCACTGGATGACTCTGGCCCTGCCCTTGGCCCCACCTCCTTGGTAGCCAGTCCCTTTGCAACTCTTGCTTCAACTTCCCGTCTCTCCTGGCTACACCCCACCAAGCGGACTCCCAAACTAGCCTGGCCATCTCATCTTCACCTGACCCAGCTCCCAACCAGTGGTCTCATCTCGCTCCTCTGACCTCACCCCATCTGTCCCCGCACTGGACACATCCCTGTCAGCCCCACCCAGCCCTCGCACCTGCAGGAACTCCTCGCTCTCGTCGCCCATCTCCTCGCGCACCGTGCGGCACTCGGCACCCAGGTAGTTGCGCAGATTGACGGCGTGGATGGCAGAGCAAGCCTTCTTGTCGAGTGTGGCCTCCCCGCCGATCCAGTAGTAGATCTCCCAGTTCAGAGAACCGCTGTCATCCAGAAAAGTCTGGAGGCCGGGGCAG
>NW_011398964.1:0-726 GCF_000754665.1 Bison bison bison | reverse complement strand
CCTGATCACGACAGGAGGGTCGACTCCCCTGCTTTGTCTGGAAGGGGTTCCCGACCTTCCGGTCGCACCTCAGGATGAGGCCGGTCTCACGACGACATTCCAGACGTGGCCTCGTGGGTGCTTCCACATTGCGAAGCACCCCGATTTCCCGGTCCCCTCTTGGTAAGAACCCGATGCCCGGACACCTCTCCGAACTCCACCCTGTGAATGAAGTCAACACGAAGGGGCAGTGACTCGCCCGTGCATCATCCGGAAAAAACCCCCAGGTTCCAAATACAGCTCGACAAGTGGCTCTCTCCCCATGGACACCTCGAGAGGCAAGCGGAGAAACATGCCTCAACCCAAGACGAGGCCTGACTCTCCTGTCCCCAGTCTGGAGGGACCCTGCGATCGGAGTCTGAAATGAGAGGAACCCTGAGCTTCCTGCCTCAAGTGGAGATGAGGCCCTCTTCCAATGCACCAAACCCCGTGGAGTCCCGAGAGGCCCCTCCCACCTCCAGTTTCCCTGACTTCTCAGAGCCACCATGAGAAGCCCCCTGAGGTCACCTGCACAAGTCGAGGGAAGCCAGGGTTTCCTGCCTCAACCCGAGAAAGACCTCGAGAGACCTTCTTCAACACGTCTCGAGGCCAGATTCCCCTACCATGACTCGAGAGCAATGACGCGCTCCCCCTCGCCACTCGCATGGAGACCCGACTTCCCTGGCGCCCCACGAGAGGCTCACTGAC
>NW_011398963.1:0-719 GCF_000754665.1 Bison bison bison | reverse complement strand
TATAAGAGATCTGCTGGAAGAGTGGCCTGACAACCCACTCCAGTATTCTTGCCTGGAAAACTCCCACTAGACAGAGGAGCTTGATGGGCTATTTTCCTAGAGGTCACAAAAAGTACAGACATAACTGTGAGACTAAGCAGACCAGAAACCAAAATAAGATTTTTAAAAAATAGCTTGAAAAGCTTGAAGTTTGGAGGTCTGCCTTAGAAAGAGTATTTCAACCCTGAAAAAAATAACATTAAGCAATGAACTTTACTACTCTCTTGTCCCTATAAAATCACAGGAGAAATGGAGTGTCATTCCCTTTTTAGAGGATAGTTGTTGTAGTGAAGATATTAAATGATTAAATAAATGATTTAAATCTACTGAAATGCTGCTTGCAAAAATGAAAAAAAAATCTAATTCAAGATGAATATTAAAGCAAGAACATAATTGAAATCAGTTGCTGTTGTAAGACATGGCTTCAAAAGAGAGCTAAATAAATGTATATAATGACTGGCTAAATTCTCTGGCAATACATTATAAAAAATCACGGTCAATATTGAAAAGATTTTTACACACAATAAAAATAAATGCCTTTTAGTTATGCATAGTTTGAATAATCAAAAACACTGACTACTTTTCAGACATTCCAGGAAAAGGTCTTTTAAACAAATTATTTATTTTATCTCCCAAAACAATATAGTGGTGGTGGTCGTGATTAGTTGCTAAGTTATTTC
>NW_011398962.1:0-536 GCF_000754665.1 Bison bison bison | reverse complement strand
GGGTATTCGAAGGAGAGATGGCCTAGGCGACTATTTATATGTTCATCAGAGATATCAAGAATAATAGTATGAGGATAGCTCAGTAGAAAAATTCGCTGGAGAAAAGTGACTGAGTAGTTTAGTTTACGCGGGAGACCAATAAAAATCCAAGACAAGAAGTTTGCACCACTTACATAGGTCGCAGGCGCCCTCTCGAATAGCGGAAGGTGCCTCACCCCAGACACCTTCTCGAGTGGGTCTTAGCAGCGCAGGCCTAATTACTAAGCGTGGTGGGTCCGCGCTCCAGATGGAGACTCAGCTGGAAGTGAAAGGCAAGAATGACAAGGAACTTTGTGAATGGGACAGTATGTTAAGTCTTTGACAGACAGAGCGAGATGATGGTGGGGACAGCCCCCAGTAAAATCAGAGGTGAGAGCACAAAGCAATAAAGTAGGCAGACTCTTGTTTTCTGGGGGGTAGATGCTCGAGAATATCCGGGTGAACTCCTGAGGCTCGATCCTGCATTTGCGTATGCCGAGCCTCCTTCCTCATGACCT
>NW_011398961.1:0-876 GCF_000754665.1 Bison bison bison | reverse complement strand
TTGACTGGAGCTGACTCAGTGATTTATGAAATTTCACATTATCACGCCTTTTCTGCTCAATTATTCAAAAGGCTATCCATCCGTGTAGATGAGAAAAAGCTTCCCCTGGATCTGGCCACTTACTGACTGATAACCTCGGTGTTTTGAGGACTAATGCTGAAGATTAGAGTAAAATAAGGTATTGTATGGATTGACCCACACAACTTGGTTTGGGTTAGGCCATTAAGCAATACAGTAGGACATCCAGTCTGTCCCCTCCCCCCAAAAAAGAAAGCTTTACCCAGAAGTTTTAATTGGTCATCAAGAAAAGAAAGCACCTGTTTCGACAAGCAGCTCCATCCTGGCCTCACCAACAGGAAAGCAGTTTTAAGGAGGAGAGACGATTACCATGTCCTAAGGCTTGGTATGAGGAATTCCTAGGGCCATGATGTTAGATTTGGATAATCTTCGCCCATTCTTGTTCTTCTAGATCAAATAAGAAGAAACTCTATAAACTAATCTAAGAATCTGAACCGGAAGGCAGACAACACTCAATTGTCTAAGGCACTTTATCCTGTCATGAAAAGATTCCCCCCCCTCCTTCCCCACTGCTGGTTCCTCTTCCTCCACGTTCTTCAGCTAACATTCTCTCACTGTTTCTGAGCAGGAGAAATAATACCAGGCTCCTCCATCCATGGGATTTTCCAGGCAAGAGTGCTGGAGTGGGGTGCCATTGCCTTCTCCAATAATAAGGAAGGGAACCCCAAATAAGCCATTGTACTTCTGGCTAACCACCTTGGTATAAGGCTTGGTGAAGAACTACTGACATCTGGCCACCCTCTCCCCCAGCATCTGGTACAGTGGAGATTTCCGTTTATTAGCTCTGGCGCTCCCATA
>NW_011398960.1:0-513 GCF_000754665.1 Bison bison bison | reverse complement strand
CAAAAACAAGACCAGGAGCTGACTGTGGCTCAGACCATGAACTCCTTATTGCCAAATTCAGACTTAAAGTGAAGAAAGTAGGGAAAACCACTAGACCGTTCAGGTATGAGCTAAATCAAATCTCTTATGATTATACAGTGGAAGTGAGAAATAGATTTAAGGGCCTAGATCTGATAGAGTGCCTGATGAACTATGGAATGAGGTTTTTGACATTGTACAGGAGACAGGGATCAAGACCATTCCCATAAAGAAGAAATGCAAAAAAGCAAAATGGCTGTCTGGGGAGGCCTTACAAATAGCTGTGAAAAGAAGAGAAGTGAAAAGCAAAGGAGAAAAGGAAAGATATAAACATCTGAATGAAGAGTTCCAAAGAATAGCAAGAAGAGATAAGAAAGCCTTCTTCAGCGATCAATGCAAAGAAATAGAGGAAAACAACAGAATGGGAAAGACTAGGGATCTCTTCAAGAAAATCAGAGATACAAAAGGAACATTTCATGCAAAGATGGGCTCGAT
>NW_011398959.1:0-554 GCF_000754665.1 Bison bison bison | reverse complement strand
ATGGAGACCCGACTTCCCTGGCGCCCCACGAGAGGCTCACTGACCTCGCCGTCGTACCTCGTGAGAAACCGCACCCTGGGGCCGCCGCTCGAGAACCACCCCGAGACTCCCCCGTCATCGCGGAGATGAGGGCCTTCGTCTCCTGCATGGCCTAGAGGCCAACCTCGCGACCTCTCTCCAAACGCCTCAGGAGGCTTGACACCCTTTAGTCCACCCAGGGTGCTCCAAGAGATACCCGTCGCGACTCGAGAGCAGAGCGCGTTTCTTTGCTTCCACTCGAGATGAATGCCTGTCTCCCCGGGTGCGTCTGGAATGCAACCCCGAGATCCCGGTCGCCCCTGGAGAGGAACATTGGCTTCTGGACACAAGCCCAGATGAGGTCTATTGGCCCTGCAGTCACTCGAGAGCAATCCCCAGCTTTCCTTCGCAACTCGAATGGAAGATTGGACTTCCCTGGGCCAACACAAGAGGCATCCCGAATTCCCCGTCGTAACTCGAGAATCCCGCCGTAACTCGAGAAAAACCACGTGGCTCCCCCGTCATCGCAACATGAA
>NW_011398958.1:0-568 GCF_000754665.1 Bison bison bison | reverse complement strand
CTGAAATAACAGCAGTCATAGAGGCTTTTGCTGTGTTTGGAGATGAGGAATTTAACCTTTATTCTGATTCTCAGTATATTGTCAGGTTGTTTCCACACATTGAAACTGTGGTTTTTGCCTAAAAATAAAACTACCATATTTCATTTGTTAACTAAATTACAGCTAACAAATTTGGAAAAGAAATAAAAATATTTTTCACTGGACACATTCAGGCTCATTCTGGATTGCCTGGCCCTTTAAATGCCTTTAATGACTTGGCTGACTTGTTAACCAGAAATACAGTGGCTACTGTGATTGAGGAGGCCAGAGCCTCTCACTTACTTCATCATCAAAATGCTACTGCTTTAAGATATCAATTCCAAATTCCCAGAGAGACTACTCGAGAGATTGTGCGCTCTTGCTTACACTGC
This sequence comes from Bison bison bison, assembly GCF_000754665.1. Lineage (NCBI taxonomy): Eukaryota > Metazoa > Chordata > Mammalia > Artiodactyla > Bovidae > Bison > Bison bison. The sequence goes on along the minus strand of NW_011398958.1, from coordinate 158 downwards.
CCCACTGTTTATAATAGTCTACCTATGGGAGTTAACCCTCGCGGTCTCAAACCTAACGTACTCTGGCAAATGGATGTAACTCATGTCTCTTCATTTGGAAAACTTTTCTTTGTTCATGTAACTATAGATACTTTTTCTCATGTCATTATTGCAACTTC
>NW_011398957.1:0-541 GCF_000754665.1 Bison bison bison | reverse complement strand
AAAATTTTTACACGTTCTAATTATTCGGTTCCAAAACACCAAACTTGTACTGCACACGGTCCCCATGGAAAGGCCCCCTCAGCAGGACAGCCACAGATGCTGCCATGAAAGGGCAGCAGGGTGCCCTCCTCCCTTGTTTTCTGCCTGGGCGGCCACCGGTTTTGAAACCCTTGCACCCTACTAAGATTCTAGGGTGCAATTCGTGGACCCTTCCCTTTCCCATCCCAGCAGGTGGTCAAGGGCCCGCTGGCCTCCAAAGTGCCAGAAGCAGGGCTGGGCCAGCCGGCCAGAGTTCAGGGTTCTGGCCCTTGGACTTGCAGCGGACACTAGGCTGCTTGGGAAAACCGCGCGGCTCTGACCTTTCAGCAAAGGGGTGGAGCGGTCAAGGCCTTGAGCCCAAAGGCGAGGCCTTTCTGCGACCGCCAGGTGGTGCCAACAGAGGGCGGACTACGTGGTTCCCTGCTCCACGCAGTCCCAGTTCCCTGACCTGTGGTCCGCACCCCTCCGCCGCGCCCACTGGATGCCGACCCTTGGGGACCCA
>NW_011398956.1:0-701 GCF_000754665.1 Bison bison bison | reverse complement strand
AACACCATGAGGTATATTAGAACAGTGATCATCATAGTTGGTACTTCATGGGTCAGTAAAGATAGAAAACTTTTTCTTAGGAAGGCTGTAACAATTGCTAAGTTTTATGTTTACCCCACAAGGATATTAAAACAAAAAGTGAAACAAATCTCTCCCATCATCACCAAGGCCATTGGAGGTCTGTTGAGGACCCCACACAAGGGAGGGTCTACCTCTTGGGACACCCCTGCTTCAGCATCTCCCTAAGCCAGCAACCTGGGACAGCTGAGTACACTTGAAGTTCCTTCCTTGACCTCGGGAGTTTTTTTGGAAGTACAATTTTTTTGACAGGCAGGGTGGGGAAGGTTTTGGGATGTTTCAAGTGCAGTCCATTTATTGTGCACTCTTTCTGTTCCCTGGTGGCTCAGTCGGTAGTCTACCTGCATTGCAGGAGACCCAGGTTCAATCCCTGGGTCGGGAAAATCTCCTGGAGAAGGAAATGACAGCCCACTCCAGTATTCTTGCCTGAAGAATTCAATGGACTGCGGAGTCTTGTGGGCTACAGTCCATAGGGTCACAAAGGGCTGGACATGGCTGAGTGACCGAACACTTATTTCTATTATTTGATCAGCTCCACCTCAGATCATCAGGCATTAGATCCTAGAGGTTGGGGGCCCCTGCTTTAGTTCCCTCTTTCATCTTCTACACAGCTCCAGCCTGCT
>NW_011398955.1:0-595 GCF_000754665.1 Bison bison bison | reverse complement strand
CAGCTGAGGCAGGAACCTCAGGGTTCCTCTGATTTCAGACTCCGATCGCAGGGTCCCTGCAGACTGGGGACAGGAGAGTCAGGCCTCGTCTTGGGTTGAGGCATGGAACTCCGCTTGCCTCTCGAGGTGTCCCCGGGGAGAGAGGCCACTTGTCGAGCTGTATTTGGAACCTGGGGGTCTTTTCCGGACGACGCACGGGCAAGTCACTGCCCCTTCGTGTTGACTTCATTCACAGGGTGGAGTTCGGTGAGGTGTCCGGGCATCGGGTTCTTACCAAGAGGGGACCGGGAAATCGGGGTGCTTCGCAATGTGGAAGCACCCACGAGGCCACGTCTGGAATGTCGTCGTGAGACCGGCCTCATCCTGAGGTGCGACCGGAAGGTCGGGAACCCCTTCCAGACAAAGCAGGGGAGTCGACCCTCCTGTGGAGATCAGGAGGGTAGAAGGGGCTCAGAGGAAGTGGTGCCGGAAAACCTCGGTGTTCCTCTCCAGGGAGACCGGGATGCCGGGGAACTTTGTGGGGGCGCATCAAGGGTGCCAAGTACCGTTTCGACCTCCAATTCCTAACGTGGGACTTCTCCTGAGACGCTGTAGC
>NW_011398954.1:0-548 GCF_000754665.1 Bison bison bison | reverse complement strand
GTTAGGGAAGCCTGTGTCGGTGTTCTGGTGGGTGGAGCTGTATTTCTTCTCTCTGGAGTGCAATGAAATGTCCAGTAATGAGTTATGAGATGTCTATGGTTTTGGGGTGACTTTGGGCTGCTTGTATTTTGAAGCTCAGGGCTGAGTTCCTTTGTTGCTGGAGAATTTGCTTGGTATGTCTTGCCCTGGAACTTGTTGGCCCTTGTGTGGTGCTTGGTTTCAGTGTTGGTATGGAGGCGTTTGTTGAGCTCCTGTCAATTAATGTTCCTTGAGGTCAGGAGTTCCCTGGAGTCAGGGTTTGGACTTAAGCCCCCTGCTTCCGGTTATCGGTCTTATTTTTACAGAAGTTTCAAAACTTCTCCTTCTATACAGCACCATTGATAAAACATCTACGTGAAAGATGAAAAGTTTCTCTACTGTGAGGGTCACTCAGAGAGGTTCACAGCGTTACATGGAGAAGAGAAGAGGGAGGAGGGAGTTAGAGGTGACCCAAATGAGATGAGGTGGAATCAATAGTGGAGAGAGTGGGCTAGCCAGTAGTCACTTCC
>NW_011398953.1:0-663 GCF_000754665.1 Bison bison bison | reverse complement strand
ACTGATCATGTGGCTGATCAAGTACAGATCCCGTGACTGAGCATGCACTGATCAGGTGACTTCGCATGCACTGATGACGTGACTGATCAGGCACTGATCATGTGGCTCATCATGCACTGATCACGTGTTTATCAGGCAGTGATCAGTGACTGACAGGCGCTGATCATGGGACTGTGCACGCTCTGATCCCGTGGCTGATCAGGAACTGACCACCTGACGGCACATGCAGTGATCACGTGGCTGATCGTTCACTGATCACGTGTTTATCATACGGTGATCATGTGATTGAGAGTCGCTGATCACGTGACTGTGCAGTCAGTGATCACGTGGCTGATCATGCACTGATATGGTGACTGAGCATGCACTGACCATGTGCCCGGAGCCGGTGAGGCATTCCACTCTGGACAAAGGTCATGAGGAAGGAGACTCAGCATACGCAAATGTGGGACCCAGTCTCAGAAGTCCACCCGGATATTCTCGAGCATCTCCCCCCCAAAAAAACCGGAGTCTGCCTACTGTATTTCTTTGTGCTCTCACCTCTGATTTCACTGGGGGCTGTCCCCCACCACCATCTCGCTCTCTCTGTCAAAGAGTTAACTTACAGCTCCAATTCCTAAAGTTCCTTCTCATTCTTCCCTTTAACTTCCAGCTGAGTCTCCATCT
>NW_011398952.1:0-541 GCF_000754665.1 Bison bison bison | reverse complement strand
TGAAAGATGATGCTGTGGAAAGTAGCTGCACTCAATATGCAATATGCAATATGCACTCAATATGCATATGCCGGCTCACGGCAGTACGGGAATCTGGCCTCGAGACGTGTTGAAGAAGGTCTCTCGAGGTCGTTTCTTGGGTTGAGGCGGGAAACCCTGGGTTCCGTCGACTTATGCAGGTGACCTCAGGGGGCTTCTCATGGTGGCTCTGAGAAGTCAGGGAAACTGGAGGTGAGAGGGGCCTCTCGGGACTCCACTGGGTTTGGTGCATTGGAAGAGGGCCTCGTCTCCACTTGACGCAGGAACCTCAGGGTTCCTCTGACTTCAGACTCCGATCGCAAGGTCCCTGCAGACTTGGGACAGGAGAGTCAGGCCTCGTCTTGGGTTGAGGCATGGAACTCCGCTTGCCTCTCGAGGTGTTCCCGGGGAGACAGGCCACTTGTCGAGCGGTATTTGGAACCTGGGGGTCTTCTCCCGACGATGCACGGGCGAGTCACCTCCCCTTCGTGTTGACTTCATTCACAGGGTGGAGTTCGAAGAG
>NW_011398951.1:0-518 GCF_000754665.1 Bison bison bison | reverse complement strand
GAGAGATTGTTTACTAACTTTAAATAGATTTCCAAAAATTATTAGGGGACATTAATTGGATACGCCCACATTTAAAACTGACTACTGCAGATTTAAAGCCTTTGTTTGATTGCTTAAAAAGCGATCCTAATTCCAGTTCTAAGAGAAAGTTGACTAATAAGACAGACAGCTCTTGTTAAAGTAGATGAGACTTTAAATGATTAGTTAATTAGGATTAATATTACCAAAAGATGAGATTAAATTATTCTTGCCACAAAACATACACCTACAGGGTGCTTGTGACAAAAAGGCCCATTGGTTCCATCTACCAGGGACCCCAAGAAAAATAGTTTTATCTTATCCCAGCTCAGTGGCACAATTAATTATAAAAGGAGGAAAAAAGAAGTGTGGAACTTTTTAGAAAAGAAGTAGCAAATATAATAATTTCACTCAATAAGGATCAACTGCAAGTCTTTTACAAAATAGTGATGATTGGCAAGTTGCCCTGATAGATTTCAGGGGTCAAATTTTGTTTCATT
>NW_011398950.1:0-618 GCF_000754665.1 Bison bison bison | reverse complement strand
GTCTGTCAAAGAGTTAACTTACAGCTCCAATTCATATAGTTCCTTGTCATTCTTCCCTTTAACTTCCAGCTGAGTCTCCATCTGGAGCGCGGAACCCTACCAAGCTTTACTAATTATGCCTCGGCTGCTAAGACCCACTCGAGAAGGTGTCTAGGGTGAGGCACCTTTCGCTATTCGAGAGGGCGCCTGTGGCCTACATAAGTGGTGCAAACTTCTTGTCTTGAAGTTTGATTGGTCTTCCGCGTAAACCAAGCTACTCAGTCTCTTTTCTCCACCGAATTTTCCTACTAAGCTCTCCTCATACTATTATTCCTTGACTATCTCTGATTAGCATATAATAGTCGCCTAGGCCATCTCGTCCTTCGAATACCCTGGATCAGTTGGGGCTGGTCCCGGCAAGGTGGCGACCGAACAGGGACCTCAGGAGGCAATACTCAAAGAGCTGAGCAGACACGAACCACGCAATCAGCAGGCGATTAAGCATGGAGCTCAGCAGTGACGAATCATGCTGCTCAACTGGCAATAATCAAGCACGTGACCAGGCAGGAATCACGCAGCTCAGCTGGCAATTGTCAAGCAGATGAGCCGACAGGAATCACGCAGCTCAGATGGCAATTG
>NW_011398949.1:0-723 GCF_000754665.1 Bison bison bison | reverse complement strand
GAGGCCCCTCCCACCTCCAGTTTCCCGGACTTCTCAGAGCCACCATGAGAAGCCCCCTGAGGTCACCTGCACAAGTCGAGGGACCCCAGGGTGTCCTGCCTCAACCCGAGAAAGACCTCGAGAGACCTTCTTCAACACGTCTCGAGGCCAGATTCCCCTACTATGACTTGAGAGCAATGACGCGCTTCCCCTCGCCATTCGCATGGAGTCCCGACTTCCTTGGCGCCCCACGAGAGACTCACTGACCTCGCCGTCGTACCTCGCGAGAAACCGCACACTGGGGCCGCCGCTCGAGAACAACACCGAGCCTCAACCGTCATCGCGACTTGAGGGCCTTCGTCTCCTGTATGGCCTAGAGACCAACCTCTCGACCTCTCTCCAAACGCCTCAGGAGGCTTGATTCCCTTTAGTCCACCCAGTGAGCTCCAAGAGATACCCGTCGCGACTCGAGAGCAGAGCGGGGTTCTTTGCTTCCACTCGAGATGGATGCCTGTCTCCCCGGGTGCGTCTGCAATGCAACCCCGAGATCCCTTTCGCCCCTGGAGAGGAACATTGGCTTCTGGACAGAAGCCTAGATAAGGTCTATTGGCCCTGCAGTCACTAGAGCAATCCCCAGCTTTCCTTCGCAACTCGAATGGAAGATTGGACTTCCCTGGGCCAGCACAAGAGGCATCCTGAATTCCCCGTGTAACTCGAGAATCCTGCCGCAACTCGAGAAAATCC
>NW_011398948.1:0-624 GCF_000754665.1 Bison bison bison | reverse complement strand
GGAATGGGAAGTCAAGTGGGCTTTGGAAAGCATCACTACGACAAAGCTAGTAGAGGTGATGGAATTCCAGTTGAGCTATTCCAAATCGTAAAAGATGATGCTGTGAAAGTGCTGCACTCAATATGCCAGCACATTTGGAAAACTCAGCAGTGGCCACAGGACTGGAAAAGGTTAGTTTTCATTCCAATCCCAAAGAAAGGCAATGCCAAAGAATGCTCAAACTACCGCCCAATTGCACTCATCTCACACGCTAGTAAAGTAATGCTCAAAATTCTCCAAGCCAGACTTCAGCAATATGTGAACCGTGAACTTCCTGATGTTCAAGCTGGTTTTAGAAAAGGCAGAGGAATCAGAGATCAAATTGCCAACATCCGCTGGATCATGGAAACAGCAAGATAGTTCCAGAAAAACATCTCTTTTTACTTTATTGACTCTGCCAAAGCCTTTGACTGTGTGGATCACAATAAACTGTGGAAAATTCTGAAAGAGATGGGAATACCAGACCACCTGATCTGCCTCTTGAGAAATTTGTATGCAGGTCAGAAAGCAACAGTTAGAACTGGACATGGAACAACAGAATGGTTCCAAATAGGAAAAGGAGTATGTCAAGGCTGTATATTGTCA
>NW_011398947.1:0-533 GCF_000754665.1 Bison bison bison | reverse complement strand
GTTCGGAGAGGTGTCCGGGCATCGGGTTCTTCTCAAGAGGGGACCGGGAAATCGGGGTCCTACGGAATGTGGAACCACCCACGAGGCCACATCTGGAATGTCTTCGTGAGACCGGCCTCATCCTGAGGTGCGACCGGAAGGTCGGGAACCCCTTGCAGACAAAGCAGGGGAGTCGACCCTCCTGTCCAGATCAGGAGGGGAGAAAGGGCTCAGAGGAGGGGGTGCCGGAAAACCTCAGTGTTCCTCTCGAGGGAGACCGGGATTTCGCGGAACTTTGTGGGTCGCATCAAGGGTGCCGAGTGCCTTTCGACCTCCAATTCCTAACGGGGGACTTCTCCTGAGACGCTGTAGCGGCAAAGGGCTTCATCTTGCGATGACGGGGGAGCCACGTGGTTTTTCTCGAGTTACGGCGGGATTCTCGAGTTACGACGGGGAATTCAGGATGCCTCTTGTGTTGGCCCAGGCAAGTCCAATCTTCCATTCGGGTTGCGAAGGAAAGCTGGGGATTGCTCTCGAGTGACTGCAGGGCCAAT
>NW_011398946.1:9805-10227 GCF_000754665.1 Bison bison bison | reverse complement strand
CCCCCTCCCCACCTCCCTCCCTCGTACCATCCTTCTGGGTCATCCCAGTACACCAACCCCAAGCATCCTGTAACCTGCATCAAACCTGGGCTGGCGATTCGTTTCTTATATGATATTATACATGTTTTGATGCCATTCTCCCAAATCATCCAACCCTCCTCCTCTCTAACAGAGTCCAAAAGACTGTTCTATACATCTGTGTCTCTTTTGCTGTCTCACATCCAGGGTTATCGTTACCATCTTTCTAAATTCCATAGACATGTGTTAGTATACTGTATTGGTGTGGGTTTTTTTTTTTTTTTCCCCTTTCTTTCTTTCTGGCTTACTTCACTCGATATAATAGGCTCCAGTTTCATCCACCTCATTAGAACCTGATTCAAATGTATTCTTTTTAATGGCTGAGTAATACTCCACTGTGTATA
>NW_011398946.1:4475-5847 GCF_000754665.1 Bison bison bison | reverse complement strand
AGTTTTCTATTTCTAGTTTGCTAAGAGTTTTTATACAGAATGTGTTCAGTCACTCAGATCTGTCCAGCTCTTTGCGACCCCATGGAGTTTAAACCCAAATGGTTCCTCTGGTTGAGGATTCTCCAGGCAAGAATATTGAAGTTGGTTGCCATGCCCTCTGCCAGGGCATCATCCCAACCCTGGAATAGATATCAGACTTTGTCAAATTATTTTTCAGCGTTTTTCGAGATGACCCTACTGTGTTTTATTTTTTGTCCTTTAGTACTTTGAATTACACTGATTGATTTTCAAATGTTTAACCAATCCTGCATTCTTAGGGGACAAAAATTAATAGATTATGCTGCGTTGTCTTTGTATATATTGGCATAGTCTGCGCTTCACTCTGAACACTTTCTGTTGCTACGTCTTCAAGTGCACAATTGTCTCCTGCTGTCCTGTCTAATCTGTCATTTATCTATCGACTGTGTTTGCCATCTGACGTTACAGTTTTCCTATCTACAAGATGGAATTGGTCTACTTTATTATTTGCATGTCTCTACTTAATTTTACAAAATGCAAAAAACACAGTCATTCCAATATTTTAATGTCTCTGTCGGCAATGTCTTAAATCTATGCTGCTTCTGGGTCAGTTTGATTTCTCAAGGGAAATTTAATATGATTTTTTCTTACCTTAGTGAGATTAAATATCTTTTTAATGTGGTTAGTGTATAGTCCCATATCTTTCTTGTCAAATGGCTGCTCATGTCTTTTAAACATCTCTGAATAAAGTGAATGTCCAGTACTACATCTTTCTTAGAAACTGTTGGCTCGTGTGTTTTTCACATTTTTCTATCATTCTTTAGGTTCTTTGTTATAAAATTTTAACAGCCATCTTTTGGGTTTGTTTATGGTGCTTTTTTTTTTTCTACCTCTTAAAATTTTAAGCAGTGTCATGCATCCAGGGTGAATAAGGAACCGGTGTACACCAGGAAGTGAGCACTTCACAGGAAACCCAGGAAGTCCCACTAAGACAAAAAACTGTGTACCCCAGGGCACACCTCAGGCTGGCTGACCCTGCTTGTCAATTAGGAACACAAGGACTGAGATGAAGCCGACACCTCATTCCCCTTTCCTCCAGGGGCAAGCACCTCAGTGAGAGACCTTGGGAACCAGACGGGGATACATGATTACACAGTGTTCCTTCCAGGAAGCTGGAATCTTGTCGTAGCTCTTCATGGAAATGAATTCCAGCATGGTCTCAATGGTGACGTAAGCAGCAATGGAGGTACCAGCTGGAAACAAGATGAGAAAAGAGATTTGTAAGGGCACATGTTGAGAAAGCCCTTTCCAGATGAGGCTCACACAATCTGAGCAAGCACCGCCCCTTCGGGGG
>NW_011398946.1:0-532 GCF_000754665.1 Bison bison bison | reverse complement strand
CGCTTACTCCTTGGAAGGAAAGTTATAACTAACCTAGATAGCATATTCAAAAACAGAGACATTCCTTTACCAACAAAGGTCCATCTAGTCAAGGCTATGGTTTTTCCTATGGTCATATATGGATGTGAGAGTTGGACTGTGAAGAATGCTGAGCGCCTAAGGATTGCTGCTTTTGAACTGTGGTGTTGGAGAAGACTCTTGAGAGTCCCTTGGACTGCAAGGAGATCCAAGCTGTCCATTCTGAAGGAGATGAGCCCTGGGATTTCTTTGGAAGAATGATGTTAAAGTTGAAACTCCAGTACTTTGGCCACCCCTTGAGAAGGATTGACTCATTGAAAAAGACTCTGTTTCTGGAAGAGATTGGGCGCAAGAGGAGAAGGGGACGACACAGGATGAGATGGCTGGATGGCTTCACTGACTCGATGAACGTGAGTCTCAGTGAATTCCGGGAGTTGGTGATCTACAGGGAGGCCTGGCGTGCTGCGATTCCTGGGTTTGAAGAGTCAGAAACACTGAGCGACTGATCTGATCT
>NW_011398945.1:0-684 GCF_000754665.1 Bison bison bison | reverse complement strand
AACAATGGAAACAGTGACTAGGCTTTATTTTCTTGGGACTCAAAAATCACTGCAGATGGTGAATGAAGCCATGAAATTAAAAGACGCTTGCTCCTTAGGAAGAAAAGCTATGACCAACTAGACAGCATATTAAAAAGCAGAGGCATTACTTTGCCGGCAAATGTCCATCTAGTCAAAGCTATGGTTTTTCCAGTAGTCATGTATGGATGTGAGAGTTGGACCATAAAGAAGGCTGCTGCTGCTGCTGCTGCTGAGTGCCGAATAATTGATGCTTTTGAACTGTGGTGTTGGGGAAGACTCAATTTTTTTAATTTTATTTTATTTTTAAACTTTACAATATTGTATTAGTTTTGCCAAATATCGAAATGAATCCGCCACAGGTGTCCCTGTGTTCCCCATCCTGAACCCTCCCTCCTCCCTCCCCATACCCTCCTTCTGGGTCGTCCCAGTGCACCAGCCCCAAGAATCCAGTATCGTGCATTGAACCTGGACTGACGACTCGTTTCATATATGATATTATACATGTTTCAATGCCATTCTCCCAAATCTCCCCACCCCCTCCCTCTCCCACAGAGTCCAAAAGACTGATGTATACATCAGTGTCTCTTTTGCTCTCTCATACACAGGGTTATTGTTACCATCTTTCTAAATTCCACATATATGCGTTAGTATACTGTATTGGTT
>NW_011398944.1:0-613 GCF_000754665.1 Bison bison bison | reverse complement strand
GAAACGAGTTGCCAGTCCAGGTTCGATGCACGATACTGGATGGCTTGGGGGCTAGGTGGCGACTGGGAACGGACCCGAGAGGGGAGTGGTATGGGGAGGGAGGAGGGAGGAGGGTTCAGGATGGGGAACACATGTATACCTGTGGTGGATTCATTTTGATATTTGGCAAAACTAATACAATTATAGTAAGTTTAAAAAAAAAAAAAAGTAGGTCTGTTGATCAGATATATTAGCAAATCTAAGACTTTTAAATAAACTTGCTGAAGCAAGTGGCAGATATTCTAATATAGGAGTCACAGGACAAATGTTGTAAAGCACGCACTGAAAACACACAGGCTTTTCCAGAACGTTTCTGTTACCAGTGAAAATAGGCTAAGAATAATCATCAATTCCTTGGGAGAAACGTGCTTGATATAAGTGCTCAGAGCATATTCCGTTATCCTGTTGCTGCTGTTTACTCACCAAGTTGTGGCTGATTCTTTGTGACCCTTTTGACTCCTCTGTCCACAGGATTTTCCAGACAGGAATACTGGAGCAGGTTGCCATTTCCTTCTCCAGGGGATCTTCCTGACCCAAGGATTGAACCTGAGTCTCCTGCATTGGCAGGCAGATT
>NW_011398943.1:0-546 GCF_000754665.1 Bison bison bison | reverse complement strand
AGCCACGTGATCAGTGCCTGCAGAGTCACGTGATCAGGGCCTGCTGAGCTGCGTGATTCCTGCCAGCTCATCTGCATGACAATTGCCATCTGAGCTGCGTGATTCCTGTGGGCTCATCTGCATGACAATTGCCATCTGAGCTGCGTGATTCCTGCCTGGTCACGTGCTTGATTATTGCCAGTTGAGCAATAATCAAGCTCAGTCACTGCTGAGCTCCATGCTTATTGCCTGCTGATTGCGTGGTTCGTGTCTGCTCAGCTCTTTGAGTATTGCCTCCTGAGGTCCCTGTTCGGTCGCCACCTGCCGGGGACCAGGCCCAACTGATCCAGGGTATTCGAAGGAGAGATGGCCTAGGCGACGATTTATATGCTAATCAGAGATGTCAAGAATAATAGTATGAGGAGAGGTCAGTAGGAAAATTCGGTGGAGAAAAGAGACTGAGTAGCTTGGTTTACGCGGAAGACCAATCAAACTTCAAGACAAGAAGTTTGCACCACTTACGTAGGCCGCAGGCGCCCTCTCGAATAGCGAAAGGTGCCTCACCCT
>NW_011398942.1:0-738 GCF_000754665.1 Bison bison bison | reverse complement strand
ATTACAGCCAGTGTGGAGAACAGTGTGGAGATTCCTTAAAAAACTGGAAATAAAACTGCCATATGACCCAGCAATCCCACTGCTGGGCATACACACAGTGGGATTGCTGGTGGGATGATTTGAGAGAATAGCATTGAAACGTGTATATTACCATATGTGAAACAGATTACCAGTCCAGGTTCGATGCATGAGTCAGGGTGCTCGGGGCTAGTGCACTAGGATGACCCAGAGGGATGGGATGGGGAGGGAGGTGGGAGGGGGTTCGAGAATAGGGAATGCACGTACACCCATGGCTGATTCATGTCAATTTTGGCAAACCACTACAATATTGTAAAGTAATTAGACCTCCAATTAAAATAAATAACATTTTTAAAAGGAAAAAAAAAGAATTGCCAGGAGAAATATCAATAACCTCAGATATGCAGATGACACCATCTTTATGGCAGAAAACGAAGAAGAACTAAAGAGCCTCTTGATGAAAGTGAAAGAGGAGATTGAAAAAGTTGGCTTAAAACTCAACATTCCAAAAGCTAAGATCATGGCATCTAGTCCCATTACTTCGTGGCAAATAGATGGGGAAACAGTGGAAACAGTGACAGACTTTATGTTTTGGGGTGCCAAATCACTGCAGATGGTGACTGCAGCATTGAAATTAGAAGATGCTTGCTCCTTGGAAGAAAGGTTACGAGCAACCTAGACAGCACATTAAAAAGCAGAGACATTACTTTGCCAACAAAG
>NW_011398941.1:0-777 GCF_000754665.1 Bison bison bison | reverse complement strand
CCTCTCCCACAGAGTCCATAAGACTGTTCTATACATCAGTGTCTCTTTTGCTATCTCGTACACCAGGTTATTCTGTAATCATGAAATACAACTTTTAAAAAATTGTGGTAAAATACACTTGACATAAAAATTTCCTTCTTAGCCATTTTAAGTGCACAGCTCAGGGGCCTTAAGTACATTCACACTGAGAGACCATCCCACCACCATCTCTGCTTATCTTCCTAAATGGAAACTGGCCCTTCAAACTCCTGACACTTTTGCAGGCTTCCAGCATCAAGAAGGGCCAAACCTGAGGCTCCCCCGCCTGTGAACCGTTGGCACCGGCCCCATCTCTTTAAAAAAGTGTGAGGGATGAAGCCGCCCCCCATATTTTTAATGTAAGCTTGTTTGCCACAATATTTGGAACACACACTAAAAAAAATTGATCATTTACCTGAAATTTGAATTTAACTAGATGTCCTTTATTTTATCTGCCAAGCCTACCAGTGTGAGATGTCAGAACCCAAATGTCAGGGATGAGAAGGGCATGAACATGGGGGAAGGGCCAGTAGGGAAAACAGCTTAGAGCAGAGTGTCAGACAGGTGAGTTGACAAGGATGCTCCTAAAATAGAAGGAAGATGACCCAAGAGATTGCTTATAAAGATTGATGCTTACTGTGAATGATGTTGTAGATGGGAGCTACATGTTTGAAAAGGAGAAAACTAGACTGAGTCCTATATTGTAGGGTTGGTATTGGAGATGCAAGTGTGAATTCATGGTTGAGCATGTGAAAATGT
>NW_011398940.1:0-707 GCF_000754665.1 Bison bison bison | reverse complement strand
TCCTGGTCAATGTTGTGTTCCTATTGCTAGCCTACCATCCCCAACAGTCTGAGTGAGGCCCACTGTTCTTTCTACCTGTGTAGCTTTCTGTGTTCACCTGTCTAACTGTGCCTCCAAGATCTAGTCCCTTTAGCAGGAAAAGGCCAAAGAGATGCCCGAGCCTCCAAGGGCCCCCAGAGTCTGTGAGATGCCTGGGTTTGATCCAATGTTGTGAAGAAGGTGCACATAGATAGATGGTCTCTTCTGATACAAGGCATGAAACCCGAGCCATAATGGTAAGGGGGCATTTCTACAGGTGGTCCCTTCTGTTTATTCCTACCCAGACCCATGGAGTCCCCAAACAGATGATGATCTGGGAATCCTGCCCTTTCTGGGCCCACAGCTCATCCCTCTCTTGGGCAGAAAGCAGCTTTTCTATCTCAAAAACACCAAGAGGGCTTGATTCCACCCAGGCCTCATTGATTTGCTAAATGCAAATACTCTTTTTCATTGGGTTCATTAAGCCCAGGTAGGACTCCCTACAGCCAGGCATCCCTGCTTACCTATACAGCCCACGTGCCAAGGAAGCCAGTCCTTGGTTGGGCACACGGACATCCAAGACGGTCACCTGGAATGCAGCTTCCCTCTGAGTGTCACCTGGTGCAGATTGCCTACAACAAAATCAGAGATTGTGATCCAGAGAGACTGCCAAAATCGTCCTCCAGGTG
>NW_011398939.1:0-604 GCF_000754665.1 Bison bison bison | reverse complement strand
GAGATGGCTCCGAGTGGATTTCTACAAGAACATCCCATGCAAAGGACAAGCCTACACAGCTCTGTGCACATCCTGCCCCTCCCCCCCCTCACAGCCAGCAGCATTTCCAAGTGACCTCCTAAGGCCTTCGCCAAACTACAGGGGCACCTCTGGGCTTCCTGTTTCCCTCATTTTTCGGAATCTTTTCTAAAAAAAAAGAAAAACAAAAAACAAGTTAAAAAAAAAACAACAAAAAACCCGCACATTTCTTCGTACAATGCCACAGTGGAAGGAATACAGGCCTTCAATATTAAGACCTAAATTTGCAAAAAACTTGGAGCTTGGTTTTTTGTTTTGTTTTGTTTGAATCAAACCACCACATCATTTAAAATTTTTACACGTTCTAATTATTCGGTTCCAAAACACCAAACTTGTACTGCACACGGTCCCCATGGAAAGGCCCCCTCAGCAGGACAGCCACAGATGCTGCCATGAAAGGGCAGCAGGGTGCCCTCCTCCCTTGTTTTCTGCCTGGGCGGCCACCGGGTTTTGAAACCCATGCACCCTACTAAGTTTCTAGGGTGCAATTCGTGGACCCTTCCCTTTCCCATCCCAGCAGGTGGTC
>NW_011398938.1:0-660 GCF_000754665.1 Bison bison bison | reverse complement strand
ACGGGACCCGGGGTTTATTTACGTCGGATCCCCTACTCGGACCTCCCGTCCTCCCTCCACCCACGCCACGCCCCCTCCAACTACCACCCCCCCCCCCACCACCCTCCCCGCAACCCCCCAACCCCCACCCCCCGCAGCCCTGCCACCCCAGACCTCCCAGGCCGTCTGCCTTTCCGCTGTTTGTGGCCAGTGGTGTTGAAATCCATGTTCTCCTGACCTCAAGTGCACTTTCCCACCCACCCGCGCATGCTTGTGTGTGTCGTCTCTGGACTTTGTCACGGTGTCTCTACCCAGGTTGAGTTTTGTGTTCTCTTCTTGGGGGTCCGAGTGTCTCCTTCTTTTCCTTTCTTACTCCTAGGCTTGCGTGTCTGTGTCCGTGTCTGCTTTCGAAAGTCCTGCTTTGTTCTCCCAGCAGCGCTTGCCTGGTTTCGCTTTGCCGGTCCCTCCCTCCCTCCCTCCCTCCCTCCTTCCTTCCCTCCTTTTCTCCCTCCCTCCCGCCCCCCTCTTTCGGGGGGCCGGGGGCCGGGGGTTCCTGGGATGTCACTGGTGCCCCCTCTCTCCGCCCACCCCGCCCCGAGCCCCCGCCGCCCGCCCGCCCGCGTCTCCGTGGAATGTCCCCCCACCACCCTGGAATCGCGTGGGGGGGGATCGCGGCTCTTT
>NW_011398937.1:0-625 GCF_000754665.1 Bison bison bison | reverse complement strand
CCAATAAAACCAATTCCTTAGCAACACGTGGTGAATGCTGACACTCTTGAGTTGTGAGAGAAATTCCTGTTGGTTTAAGCTACCCAGTCTATAATAATTTGTGATAGTGGCCCTAGGAAATGAAAAGAGACAAATCTCATCTTTTTACCCATGAAATGATAATAATAATAATACCTCATGGGGTTGTTGTGAGGGTTAAAAGAGAAATTATTGATGGAGGCACACAGATAAAATTTGCAGGCTCTTCCTATTTTTGTTCACTTCTGAGCAATTTTTTTTTAAGATCAGATGATATATCTCATTACTCTTCCCTATTTCACTCTATAGCTCCTAAGATGAGGAAAAAACCTCCCAGCACAGAGGTGAGCATACCTGGTGATTGGGTGAATTTGGGACCTCAAGTAAGATATTCTTGAACCTCTAGAGCCTGGAAAATTCCAGTTCACTTCAAGGAGGATGAGTAAGTTCTTACGATGGATGTGCAAACTGGCTGTCCAGGTGTCAGTCAATTTTGTAACAAAGTGGCCTCACCTCTGTCACGCAGGTGTGTCCTCAAGTGGACCTGGGAGCCATTCCTAATGTATTTTCTCATACTTGGCAGAAATTTTCAAAGAATCTTAGTTTT
>NW_011398936.1:0-618 GCF_000754665.1 Bison bison bison | reverse complement strand
TTATGATTATACAGTGGACGTGACAAAAGATTTAAGGGAATAGATTCGATTGAGTGCCTGAAGAACTACAGATGGAGGTTCATGAAATTGTACAGGAGGCAGTGACCAAGAACATCCCCAAGAAAGTAAAGCCAAAAGGCGAAATGGTTGTCTGAGGAGGCCTTACAAATAGTTAAGTAAAGAAGAGAAGCAAAAGGCAAAGGAGAAAAGGGAAGATATACCCATATGACTGCAGATTACCAAAGAATAGCAAGGAGAGATTAAAAAAAAAAAGACCTTCCTCAGTGAACAATGCAAAGAAATAGAGGAAAACAATAGTTGGGAAAGACTAGCGATCTCTTCAAGGAAATTAGAGATACCAAGGGAATATTTCATGCCAAGATGGACACAATAAAGGACAGAAATTGTATGGACCTAAAAGAAGCAGAAGATATTAAGAAGAGGTAGAGAGAATCTATACAGAAATATTGAAGAACTATACAGAAAAAATCTTCATGATCCAGATAATCATGATGATGTGATCACTCACCTAGAGCCAGACATCCTGAAACATGAAGTCAAGTCAGCCTTAGGAAGCATCAATACAAATAAAGCTAGTGGAGATATGGAACCCCAGTT
>NW_011398935.1:0-511 GCF_000754665.1 Bison bison bison | reverse complement strand
CAAATTTCTCAAGAGGCAGGTCAGGTGGTCTGGTATTTCCATCTCTTTCAGAATTTTTCACAGTTTATTGTGATCCACACAGTCAAAGGCTTTGGCATAGTCAAGAAAGCAGAAATAGATGCTTTTCTGGAACTCTCTTGCTTTTTCCATGATCCAGCGGATGTTGGCAATTTGATCTCTGGTTCCTCTGCATTTTCTAAAACCAGCTTAAACATCAGGAAATTCACAGTTCACATATTGCTGAAGCCTGATTGGAGAATTTTGAGCGTTACTTTACTAGCGTGTGAGAAGAGTGCAATTGCGCGGTAGTTTGAGCATTCTTTGGCATTGCCTTTCTTTGGGATTGGAATGAAAACTGACCTTTTCCAGTCCTGTGGCCACTGCTGAGTTTTCCAAATTTGCTGGCATATTGAGTGCAGCACTTTCACAGCATCATCTTTCAGGATTTGAAAGAGCTCAACTGGAATTCCATCACCTCCACTAGCTTTGTTCATAGTGATCCTTTCTAAGG
>NW_011398934.1:0-625 GCF_000754665.1 Bison bison bison | reverse complement strand
ACTGATCCCGTGGCTGATCAGGAACTGACCACCTGACTGCCCATGCAGTGATCACGTGGCTGGTCGTTCACTGATCACGTGTTTATCATACGGTGATCACGTGACTGAGAGGCGCTGATCACGTTACTGTGTCGTCAGTGATCTCGTGGCTGATCATGCACTTATATCGTGACTGAGCATGCACTGATCATGTGCCGGGAGCCGGTGAGGCATTCCACTCTGGACAAAGGTCATGAGGAAGGAGGCTCGGCATACGCAAATGCGGGATCGAGCCTCAGGAGTCCACCCGGATATTCTCGAGCATCTCCCCCAAAAAACAGAATCTGCCTACTTTCTTGCTTTGTGCTCTCACCTCTGATTTCATTGGGGGCTGTCCCCCACACCATCTCACTCTCTCTGTCAAAGAGTTACCTTACAGCTCCAATTCATAAAGTTCCTTGTCATTCTTCCCTGTAACTTCCAGCTGAGTCTCCATCTGGAGCGCGGAACCCAAAACACTTACTAATTATGCCTGGGCTGCTAAGACCCACTCGAGAAGGTGTCTATGGTGAGGCACCTTCCTCTATTCGAGAGGGCGCCTGCGGCCTACGGAAGTGGTGCAAACTTCTTGTCTTGGAGCTTGATT
>NW_011398933.1:0-647 GCF_000754665.1 Bison bison bison | reverse complement strand
GGGAATTCAGGATGCCTCTTGTGTTGGCCCAGGGAAGTCCAATCTTCCATTCGAGTGCGAAGGAAAGCTGGGGATTGCTCTCGAGTGACTGCAGGGCCAATAGACCTCATCTAGGCTTCTGTCCAGAAGCCAATGTTCCTCTCCAGGTGGGACAGGGATCTCAGGGTTGCATTCCAGACACACCCGGGGAGACAGGCATTCATGTCGAGTGGAAGCAAAGAACCCCGCTCTGCTCTCGAGTCGCTACGGGTATCTCTTGGAGCTCACTGGGTGGACTAAAGGGAGTCAAGCCTCCTGAGGCGTTTGGAGAGAGGTCGAGAGATTGGTCTCTAGGCCATATAGGAGACGAAGGCCCTCAAGTCGCGATGACGGGGGAGGCTCGGGGTTGTTCTCGAGCGGCGGCCACAGTGTGCGGTTTCTCCCTAGGTACGACGGCGAGGTCAGTGAGCCTCTCGGTGGGGCGCCGAAGGGAAGGTCGGGTCTCCATGCGAGTGGCGAGGGGGAGCGCGTCATTGCTCTCGATTCATGGTAGGGGAATCTGGCCTCGAGACCTGTTGAAGAAGGTCTCTCGAGGTCTTTCTCGGGTTGAGGCATAAACCCTGTTGTCCCTCGACTTGTGCAGGGGACCTCAGGGGGCTTCTCATGGT
>NW_011398932.1:0-527 GCF_000754665.1 Bison bison bison | reverse complement strand
CCGGGAACTTGGGGGCAGGTTCTAGTCTTTCTCTTTCACTAACTGGATTTGACCTTGGGCAAGACACTTGACCTCTCTGGGCTGAGATTCTCCATCTGAGAAAGCAATACTGGAGCAGATTTTTTTCTTAGTTTCTTACAGAGATACTTCAGTGGTTCTGAAAATTGAGTCTTTTGGGTGTTTTTAGCACCAAGTTACACGATGTAACAGATAATGTCTTCAGGGGCTTTCAGTGCTTCTTTCCTTTTCCAGTATTCTTTTCTTGAGCTTTTGACTTAGTTCTTACTGAAAAGTATGTTGGAAGTTCAAGGACAACTGTTTAAAAATATCTGACAATGCATAAATAAGGATTTTCCCCTATTGAGAAAAACAGAAATAATGCTGGGGTTAAAAATGAAGACTATCACCCATAACACTGATTTCAAATGTTTGTATATATTAATAAAGCCCATTTCAATTCTAAAATTTTAGAGACCTATAAAAACATCTTATTTTACTCAGTAACTTTAAAAAATAATGCCTCAAAA
>NW_011398931.1:0-815 GCF_000754665.1 Bison bison bison | reverse complement strand
CCCTGGAGAGGAACACTGGCTTCTGGACACAAGCCTAGATGAGGTCTATTGGCCCTGCAGTCACTCGAGAGCAATCCCCAGCTTTCCTTCGCGTCTTGAATGGAAGATTGGACTTCCCTGGGCCAACACAAGAGGCATCCTGAATTCCCCGTCGTAACTCGAGAATCCCGCCGCAACTCGAGAAAAACCACGTGGTTTCCCCGTCATCGCAAGATGAAGCCCTTTCCCGCTACAGCGTCTCAGGAGAAGTCCCACGTTAAGAAGTGGAGGTCGAAACGGTACTTGGCACCCTTGATGCGACCAATAAAGTTCCCCGACATACCGGTCTCCCTGGAGAGGAACACCGAGGTTTTCAGGCACCACTTCCTCTGACGCCCCTTCTACCCTCCTGATCTGGACAAGAGGGTCGATTCCCTGCTTTGTCTGGAAGGGGTTCCCGTCCTTCCGGTCGCACCTCAGGATGAGACCGGTCTCACGACGTTCCAGACGTGGCCTCGTGGGTGGTTCCACATTGCGAAGGACCCCGATTACCCGGGTCCCCCTCTTGATGAGAACCCTATGCCCGGACACCTCTTCGAACTCCACCCTGTGAATGAAGTCAACACGAAGGGGCCGTGACTCGCCCTTGCATCGTCCGGAAAACCCCCAGGTTCTAAATACAGCTCGACAAGGGGCCTCTCTCCCCGGGGACACCTCGACGGGCAAGCGGAGTTCCATGCCTCAACCCAAGAAGAGGCCTGACTCTCGTGTCCCAAGTCTGCAGGGACCGTGCCATCGGAGTCTGAAATCAGAGGAACCCTGAGGTTCCTGCCTCA
>NW_011398930.1:0-546 GCF_000754665.1 Bison bison bison | reverse complement strand
TGTGGGAGACGTGACTGGTGCCTGACTGGTGCCTCCAGCTCAGCTCTCGCCTCCCTTCGGACCTAGGAGCCAGGCGTCCTTGCAGAGGGCTTAGGGGCTGGGGTGTGCACACTGCCCAAGCCTCCCGCAGGGAGAGCCTTTCCGAGGGAAAGGAAGCGCCCCACGGCTGCATTCCCAAGCTGGTGCTTCCCGCCCAGACTGAGCGCCGCACGAGGGAATCAGGTCCCGGTGCCCCTGGCTTGGGAGGCGGCTCCACAGCCAGAGTGTTGCTCCGTTTGTGCCCAGAAAGCGCCTGCCAGACCGGGCCTTCCCTGGAGCTGTCCTCCCGCCTAGAGGCAGGTGGATGTGCTGTGCGGGCTTCCCCTCGTGCGTTTGGGCTCCCTCGCACAGCCGCAGCGCAGGGGAACCAGCCCATGATCAGTGAGCTCCGGGCAGTACTTTGGTCCCAGGTTTGGAGCCCAATGCCCGGAACGCGGGAGAGAAGAGGCTGGCTGCCGGCGGGTGCTTGCAAGCCTGTTACTGGGAAGGACCGAGTGAGCTTCCACA
>NW_011398929.1:0-502 GCF_000754665.1 Bison bison bison | reverse complement strand
CAGCTGACAGGCAGGTATCACACGGCTCAGCTGGCAATTGTCAAGCAGATGAGCAGGCAGGTATCATGCAGCTCAGCTGCCAATTATCAAGCAGATGAGCAGGCAGGAATCACGCAGCTCAGCTGGAAAATATCAAGCAGCTTAGCAGGCAGGAATTACGCAGCACACCTGGCAATTGTCAAGCAGATGACAGGCAGGAATCATGCAGCTCAGCTGGCAATTGTCAAGCAGATGAGCAGACAGGAATCACGCAGCTCAGCAGGCCCTGATCATGTAACTGAGCACGCACTGTTCATGTGGCTGATCATACACTGATCACGTGACTGATCATGCGCTGATCAGGTGGATATCATGCACTGATCATGTGCCTGATCATGCACTGATCACTTGACTGACCATGCACTGATCCCGTGGCTAACATGCACTGATCACGTGCCTGATCATGCACTGATCATTGACTGACGATGCACTGATCAAGTGGCTATCATGCTCTGATCACGTG
>NW_011398928.1:0-960 GCF_000754665.1 Bison bison bison | reverse complement strand
GAAGGACCCCGATTGCCCGGTCACCGATGCCCGGACACCTCTTCGAACTCCACCCTGTGAATGAAGTCAACACGAAGGGGTAGTGACTCGCCCGTGCATCGTCGGGAAAAGACCCCCAGGTTCCAAATACCGCTCGAAAAGTGGCCTGTCTCCCCCGGAACACCTCGAGAGGCAAGCGGAGTTCCATGCCTCAACACAAGACGAGGCCTGACTCTCCTTTCCCAAGTCTGCAGGGACCCTGGGATCGGAGTCTGAAATCAGAGGAACCCTGAGGTTCCTGCCTCAACTGGAGATGAGGCCCTCTTCCAATGCACCAAACCCAGTGGAGTGCCGAGAGGCCCCTCCCACCTCCAGTTTCCCTGATTTCTCAGAGTCACCATGAGAAGCCCCCTGAGGTCACCTGCACAAGTCAAGGGAACCCAGGGTGTCCTGCCTCAATCCGAGAAAGACTTCGAGAGACCTTCTTCAACACGTCTCGAGGCCAGATTCCCCTACTATGACTTGAGAGCAATTACGCGCTCCCCCTCGCCATTCGCATGGAGACCCGACTTCCCTGGCGCCCCACGAGAGGCTCACTGACCTCGCCGTAGTACCTCGCGAGAAACCGCACACTGGGGCCGCCGCTCGAGAACAACCCCGAGCCTCCCCCGTCATCGCGAGTTGAGGGCCTTCGTCTCCTGTATGGCCTAGAGACCAATCTCTCGACCTCTCTCCAACGCCTCAGGAGGCTTGACTCCCTTTAGTCCACCCAGTGAGCTCCAAGAGATACCCGTCGCGACTCGAGAGCAGAGCGGGGTTCTTTGCTTCCACTCGAGATGAATGCCTGTCTCCCCGGGTGCATCTGGAATGCAACCCCGAGATCCCTTTCGCCCCTGGAGAGGAACACTGGCTTCTGGACACAAGCCTAGATGAGGTCTATTGGCCCTGCAGTCACTCGAGAGCAATCCCCAGCTTTCCTTC
>NW_011398927.1:0-509 GCF_000754665.1 Bison bison bison | reverse complement strand
CAACTAATAAAGGAAGAAAGAATGATAGAATTTTAATACCTTGAAAAAAAAGAATTCAGACAATGATTTTTAATGGCTCCTAACACCACAAGAGGACATAAGTTTGAGCAAACTCTGGAAGATAGTGAAGGACAGGAAAGCCTGGCATGCTGCAGTTCATGGGGTCAGTGTAGAGTTGGACACAACTTAGCGACTGAACACCACCACCAGGAAAGGCACAATTGGTCCTAGAAGTGGACAGGGCCACCTCTGCGACGGTCTTGCAAAAAATGGAAAAAAAAAAAAAAAAAGACCAGCTTCTAAATCTAAGGGTCAGTTTACAGAAAGTACAGGGAATAAAGAAACATGCTAAAGGACACACTGGAAATGCAGTCTGCATAAAGCAAAATCCAGCATAAAAATAGTCCTTAGGGCAAATATCATGGGTTCTTCAACAATTAAAAATATAGGGAGGAAAAATAGAGACAATTTAGAGATTAAAGAGCAAATCAATCAATTGTAAACACATA
>NW_011398926.1:0-745 GCF_000754665.1 Bison bison bison | reverse complement strand
AGGTTTTCCGGCACCACTTCCTCTGAGCCCCTTCTACCCTCCTGATCTGGACAAGAGGGTCGACTCCCCTGCTTTGTCTGGAAAGAGTTCCCGACCTTCCGGTCGCACCTCAGGATGAGGCCTGTCTCACGACGACATTCCAGACTGGCCTCGTGGGTGGTTCCACATTCCGAAGCACCCCGATTTCCCACTCCCCTCTTGATAAGAACCCGATGCCTAAGACACCTCTTCGAACTCCACCCTGTGAATGAAGTCAACACGAAGGGGCAATGACTCGCCCATGCATCGTCCGGAAAAAACCCTCAGGTTCCAAATACCGCTCGACAAGTGGCCTGTCTCCCCGGGAACACCTCGAGAGGCAAGCGGAGTTCCATGCCTCAACCCAAGACGAGGCCTGACTCTCCTGTCCCAAGCCTGCAGGGACCCTGCGATCGGAGTCTGAAGTCAGAGGAACCCTGAGGTTCCTGCCTCAACTGGAGATGAGGCCCTCTTCCAATGCACCAAACCCAGTGGAGTGCCGAGAGGCCCCTCCCACCTCCAGTTTCCCTGACTTCTCAGAGCCACCATAAGAAGCGCCCTGAGGTCACCTGCACAAGTCGAGGGACCCCAGGGTGTCCTGCCTCAACCCGAGAAAGACCTCGAGAGACCTTCTTCAACACGTCTCGAGGCCAAATTGCCCTACTATGACTTGAGAGCAATGACGCGCTCCCCCTGCCATTCGCATTGAGACCCGACTTCCTTGGCG
>NW_011398925.1:0-617 GCF_000754665.1 Bison bison bison | reverse complement strand
GTGGCTTTGTAGTAGAGCCTGAAGTCAGGCAGGTTGTTTCCTCCAGTTCCATTCTTCTTTCTCAAGATTGCTTTGACTATTCAGGGGTTTTGTATTTCCATACAAATTTTGAAATTATTTGTTCTAGTTCTGTGAAAAATACCATTGGTAGAATGATAGGGATTGCACTGAATCTATAGATTGCTTTGGGTAGTATACTCATTTTCACTATGTTGATTCTTTCAATCCATGAACATGATATATTTGTCCATATATTTGTGTCCTCTTTGATTTCTTTCATCAGTGTTTTATAGTTTTATATAAAAAACATTTTCAGTGTCCTATAGTTTATAGGTCTTTTGTTTCTTTAGTTATAGTTTATAGTCAAGGCTATGGTTTTTCCTGTGGTTATGTATGGATGTGAGAGTTGGACTGTGAAGAACACTGAGCGCTGAAGAATTGATGCTTTTGAACTGTGGTGTTGGAGAAGACTCTGGAGAATCCCTTGGACTGCAAGGAGATCCAACCAGTCCATTCTGAAGGAGATCAGCCCTGGGATTTCTTTGGAAGGAATGATGCTGAAGCTGAAACTCCAGTACTTTGGCCACCTCATGCGAAGAGTTGACTCATTGGAAAAG
>NW_011398924.1:0-549 GCF_000754665.1 Bison bison bison | reverse complement strand
GGTGTCCTCCGCCAGCATTCAGAAGTTGTTTTGTGGAATTTGCTCAGTGTTCAATTGATCTTTTAGGTGAAATTTGTGGGGAAGAAAGTGATCTCCCCATCCTATTCCTCTGCCATCCTAGGACCGCCACCAATATTTGTCTTTTTCTGACTGACTTTAGTTCGCTTAGTATAATAATCTCCAGGTTTATCCATGTTGCTGAAAATGGCATTATCTTGTCTTTTTTAAGGCAAAGTAATATTCCATTGTATATATTTACCACATCTCTATCTATACATTTGTTGATGGACATTTAGGTTGCTTTCAGGTGTTGGCTACTGTAAATAGTGTAAATGAATTTTAAGGTGTATGTATATTTTTAAATTATGGTTTCCTTCAGATTGGTTGGCCCAGGAATGAGATTGCTGGATCATATGGTAGTTTTATTTAAGTTTTCTAAGGAACCTAATACTGTTCTTCAGAATGGTTGTATCAGTTTGCATTTTTACCAACAGTGTAAGACAGTTCTCAGTCCTCCACATGCTCTCCAGCATTTACTGTTTGTAGACA
>NW_011398923.1:0-653 GCF_000754665.1 Bison bison bison | reverse complement strand
GCCTCAGGTCTGGAATCTGAGCAACAGTGACCTCTGAAATGATTGGCCAAATTGGGTGTGTGACTGTGTGTGGCAGTTCTTCTTGGAGGGAGAGCCCAGGTGTTATTAGAATTTGAAATGGGTCCCAGTTTTGCAAAATGAAAAAGGACAACAGTCGGATGGAGGCAGGAACATATGCTTAGAGTTAGATTATCAGCAGATGTCTTCTGTGAATAAGGGTTAATCTGCAGGGAGGCCTCCCACCTCCACTGGCTTCCCCGTGTCCTCAGCCCACCTCCACTGGCTTCCCCGTGTCCTCAGGGCAGCATCCTGACTCCTCAGGTGGCTCCACAGCCCTTTGTCACCCTCAGGTCACTGCCAGTGTCTCCAGCCTCATCCTGGGAGCTGACCCCGTTCTCATGGTCAGTCTGTCCTGGTCACATTCACTTAGTCCTTGTTCATAGCCACCAAAACCTTCTCTGTCTCAAATCTTAGTTTCTACGCCTGCTTTTTGGTCATTAAATCGCCGTGGCCCTTGCTCTTTCTGTTCTTTCAGGTCTAGGCCAGCGAGGTCTCCCATCTCCTTCCCATATTAACCAGGTTTGCTGCCCCTATATTAATCACCTTCATCAGAAATGCCCTTGTCCTCTGACTGTTGGAGTCTTTCCTCTTTT
>NW_011398922.1:0-550 GCF_000754665.1 Bison bison bison | reverse complement strand
AGCCTTAGATGGAGTTTACCACCCGCTTTGGGCTGCATTCCCAAGCAACCCGACTCCGGGAAGACCCGGGCCCGGCGCGCCGGGGGCCGGCTACCGGCCTCACACCGTCCACGGGCTGGGCCTCGATCAGAAGGACTTGGGCCCCCACCGAGCGGCGCCGGGGAGTGGGTCTTCCGTACGCCACATGTCCCGCGCCCCACCGCGGGGCGGGGATTCGGCGCTGGGCTCTTCCCTGTTCACTCGCCGTTACTGAGGGAATCCTGGTTAGTTTCTTTTCCTCCGCTGACTAATATGCTTAAATTCAGCGGGTCGCCACGTCTGATCTGAGGTCGCGTCTCGGAGGGCGCGCGCGCGCGCGCGCGCGCAGCGAGGGCACCCGCGAGGAGGGTCCCGAGAAGGGGACAGAGAGACCCGCGGCCGACCGCCCCGGGCCGCCCCCCCTTGCCCGCGCACCAACACAGCACCCCTACCGACCACCGCCTACCACCCGTCGCCCCCTCCGGGAGGAGGAGGCGGCGGCGGCGGCGGCGGCGGCGGCGGCGGCCGCGGG
>NW_011398921.1:0-640 GCF_000754665.1 Bison bison bison | reverse complement strand
CTGAAAAAAGACAGAAGTTACGGTCATTCTGTGCGTTATTTGAGCTATTATTGAGAGAAATAGGAGCTGCAGAGTTAAAACCAGGTCATTTGATCAATTAGGATGATCACCAAGGCCTCACAGAGAAACACCCCTGCCCCTACTGTATCTAGATTTCCCTGTGGTTCAGATGATAAAAAATCTGCCTGCAATGGAGGAAACCCAGGTTTGATCCCTGAGTAGGAAGATCCCCTGGAGAAGGGAATGGCAACCCACTCCAGTATTCTTGCCTGGAGAATTCAATGGACAAAGGAGCCACAGTCCATTGGGTTGCAAACAGTCGGATATGACTGAGGACTAACGTTTTCACTTTCCACTATATCCATCCCCCTTTTTGCCCCTCAGCCCTTTCACTAAGAATTTCCTGGGAGATTATTCCTGAATATGTGGCGGAAGACACCTTGAACTAAGTGTGTACACTTGGCTCTTTGTCCTATCTCTGTCACCCACTAATCATTAACTTCATTTCAATAAGCATTTATTAAAGACCCACTGTGTGTCAGGATCTCTTCTGGGGGTTAGGTTTTCAGAGTCACCATCTCTGCTCTCAAAGAACACACCATTTGAGAAAGACAAGCAAAGAAGACACATTCATGAGGTT
>NW_011398920.1:0-579 GCF_000754665.1 Bison bison bison | reverse complement strand
CACTCATCATGTGCCGAGAGCCGGGGAGGCATTCCACTCTGGACAAAGGTCATGAGGAAGGAGGCTCGGCATAGGCAAATGCGGGATGGAGCCTCAGGAGTCCACCCGGATATTCTCGAGCATGCCCCTCCAAAAAAACCCAGAGTCTGCCTACTGTATTGCTTTGTGCCCTCACCTCTAATTTCACTGTGGGCTGTCCCCCACCACCATCTCGCTCTCTCTGCCAAAAAGTTAACTTACACCTCCAATTCATAAAGTTCCTTGTCATTCTTCCCTTTAACTTCCAGCTGAGTCTCCATCTGGAGCGCCGAAGTCACCAGGCTTACTAATTATGCCTGGGCTGCTAAGACCCACTCGAGAAGGTGTCTAGGGTGAGGCATCTTCCGCTATTCGAGAGGGCGCCTGCGGCCTACGGAAGTGGTGCAAACTTCTTGTCTTGAAGTTTGATTGGTCTCCCGCGTAAACCAAGCTACTCAGTCTCTTTTCTCCACCGAATTTTCCTACTGAGCTATCCTCATACTATTATTCTTTACATCTCTGATTAGACATATAAATAGTCGACCTAGGCCATCTCTCCTT
>NW_011398919.1:0-591 GCF_000754665.1 Bison bison bison | reverse complement strand
ATCAGGCAATGATCAGTGGCTGACAGGCGACTGATCGATGGGACTGTGCACGCACTGATCACGTGGCTATCATGCACTGATCACGTGACTGCGCATGCACTGAGGACGTGGCTGTTCGGGCACTGATCACGTGTTTAGCAGGCAGTGATCAGTGACTGACAGGCGCTGATCAGGGGACTGTGCACGCACTGATCAGGACGCTGATCAGGAACTGACCACCTGACTGCGCGTGCAGTGATCACGTGGCTGGTCGTTCTCTGATCACGTGTTTATCATACGGTGATCACGTGACTGAGAGGCGCTGATCACGTGACTGTGCCGTCAGTGATCACGTGGCTGAGCAGGCACTGATATCGTGACTGAGCATGCACTGATCATGTGCCGGGAGCCGGGGAGTCATTCCACTCTGGACAAAGGTCATGAGGAAGGAGGCTCGGCATACGCAAATGCGCGATCGAGCCACAGGAGTCCACCCGGATATTCTCGAGCATCTCCCCCCCAAAAAAACCAGAGTCTGCCTACTGTATTGCTTTGTGCTCTCACCTCTGATTTCACTGGGGGCTGTCCCCCACCACCATCTCGCTCTCTCTG
>NW_011398918.1:0-590 GCF_000754665.1 Bison bison bison | reverse complement strand
TGTATATCATGACACAGAAGATGACAGGTTCGAGGTCAGACACCTGAGCTCTAATCCCTGACATTCTGAAGTATGACCAGCTTAGTTATCGTAAAACTCAAGTCTCTTGTCCATCGATCAAGGTTAATAGTACCTACCATTGAGCTTTGATGAGGATGAAAAGAGGGACCAAATATACAGATTGTGCACAGTGTCTGAAAGATCATAGACACCCAAATATATTTGTACATCCCTTCTCATCAAAAGTATGGAATTGTGAATGTAAATGTGGGCTCTGAAATCTTTTTTAATTTTATTTTATTTTTAAACTTTACAGTATTGTATTAGTTTTGCCAAATATCGAAATGAATCCGCCACAGGTATACATGTGTTCCCCATCCTGAACCCTCCTCCCTCCTCCCTCCCCATACCATCCCTCTGGGGTGTCCCAGTGCACCAGCCCCAAGCATCCAGTATCGTGCATCGAACCTGGACTGGCAACTCGTTTCATACATGATATTATACATGTTTCAATGCCATTCTCCCAAATCTTCCCACCCTCTCCCTCTCCAACAAAGTCCATAAGACTGTTCTATATCCCTTAATATTCT
>NW_011398917.1:0-599 GCF_000754665.1 Bison bison bison | reverse complement strand
AATGCAGGAGACAAGGGTTTGACCCCTAGGTTGGGAAGAGCCCCTAAAGAAGGCAATGGCAACCCACTCCAGTATTCTTGCCTGAAGAATCCATGGAGAGAGGATGCTGGTTGGCTACAGTCCATGGGGTCGCAAAGAGTCAGACACGACTGAGCCACTAAACAACAATAATAAAGTAAACGGAAGAAAACGTGCTTTTATGTAAATTTGAGAAACTGCAATAAGGTTGCTGCTTCCCCAAAAACATGTGTCCAGAATATTAGTCTGGCAGATACTCGGTCTATGAGGCAGACAGATCTTTCTTTATCCCAGAAAAACATGCAGCTATATACCTCCACCACAGTCTGGAAGAACATTACTATGGATTGCATTCTAGGCTCAGAAGGGCAGGAAGAAGCACCTGTGCCTAGCATCCCCCTAGTGCCGTCGTATGCCGACTCACTTATTCACAAAAGCAGAGCGAGCTATTACCATAGGCACTTCACAGGTGAGAAGACTGAGACTCAGAGAAGTTGCATAATACATGAGTATGTCTTTACAGATCCTAGCACCCTCCCTGTTCAGATTGTTTTCCCTTATTAATGCTTGTGGTTTTACCT
>NW_011398916.1:0-523 GCF_000754665.1 Bison bison bison | reverse complement strand
ATCCTGCTGTGATGTATGTCAGAGAGTGTTTTGTCCTATGTTCTCCTCTAGGAGTTTTATAGTTTCTGGTCTTATGTTGAGATCTTTAATCCATTTTGAGTTTATTTTTGTATATGGTGTTAGAAAGTGTTCTAGTTTCATTCTTTTACAAGTGGTTGACCAGATTTCCCAGCACCACTTGTTAAAGAGATTGTCTTTAATCCACTGTATATTCTTGCCTCCTTTGTCAAAGATAAGGTGTCCATATATGCGTGGGTTTATCTCTGGGCTTTAGTTTTGGCTACAGCAATCAGAGCAGAAAAAGAAATAAAAGGAATTCAAATTGGAAAAGAAGAAGTAAAACTCTCACTATTTGCAGATGACATGATCCTCTATATAGAAAACCCTAAAGACTCCACCAGAAAATTACTAGAACTAATTAATGATTATAGTAAAGTTGCAGGATATAAAATCAACACACAGAAATCCCTTGCATTCCTATACACTAATAATGAGAAAACAGAAAGAGAAATTAAGGAAACAA
>NW_011398915.1:0-726 GCF_000754665.1 Bison bison bison | reverse complement strand
CGGTCCCCGAAACAAGAAATCAGACAAACCAGAGAAGCCCAGATGATAGTCCTTGAGATGAAGGAACTAAGCAGCTGGTTGCGATGGCACCAAGGGAAAGGTTGCTCTTTTTGTCTGCCCCTCTACTCCTTTCTTCCTGGACGCCTTAGGGTTTTGTCATGGAGATTTGAAATAAAGTGCACAAAAGTCATATGTGTTGAATCAAGATTTTGCATTTAACCATCTCTCAAAAAGGAAGGGAGCTTCACCTGCACATGTTTCTTTCAAAACCGTCAATTGCTTTTCAATTCTGGGGTTTCTCTCTTGCCTTGTTCAGTTAGCCTTAACAGTAAAAATCAACGAAAACTACATAAAGATTCAAAGATACCAACAAAGGACAGCTTCTGTTTTTGAAATCATCTTTCCATTTAGTAGAACACGAGCTCTATTCTTTGTATTTTGCCTAGGGAATTAGCAATGTCCTGGTTCAGATGGCAAGGCATCCGCGCGCAGGAGACTGGGGTTTGATCCCTGGGTCGGGAAGATCCCGCCGGAGAAGGAAATGGCAACCCACTCCCAGTATCCTCCCCTGGGAAATGCCACGGACAGAGGAGGCTGATGGGCCGCAGTCCATGGGTTGTATTAAAGTTGGGCTCAACCCAGCAACTACGAACACAAGTATTTCCAAAGACCACACTCAAGTGTGTGTGTGTGTGTGTGTGTGTGTGTGTGTGTGTGTGTGTGTGT
>NW_011398914.1:0-651 GCF_000754665.1 Bison bison bison | reverse complement strand
GGGTGGAGCGGTAAAGGCCTTGAGCCCAAAGGCGAGGCCTTTTCTGCGACCGCCAGGTTGTGCCAACAGAGGGCGGACTACGTGGTTCCCTGCTCCACGCAGTCCCAGTTCCCTGACCTGTGGTCCGCACCCCTCCGCCGCGCCCACTGGATGCCGATCCTTGGGGACCCAGGAGCGCACGCAGTGGGCGTTCCCAGCCGCCACGGCGACCCCCGAGAGGACAACGGGGAAGCCCTCCCCCACCCCCGCCAGGAGCCGACCCCCGCCCCGCGCCGCCCCGCCCCTGCCATGCTCCCGGTGCCTTCCCAGCCGCAGTGGGGATCCCCGGAGCATAACTGGGACCGCCCCCCATCCCCGCCGCGACCCGGTTCCCGACCCGCGCCGCCCGGCTTCGCCCCGCCCCGGGCGCGCTCCCGGTGCGCTGCCCACCTTAACCACGGGCTCCCGGTGAGCCCCGCCCCCACGCCCGGTTCCAGGAGAGCCTCTGGGACCTCGCTCCCGCCGCCCGGTGAAACGGGAGGACAATCCATCCAGCCCACAGAGGCAATCCAAGCTGTCTAGAATTCAGGGATCAAACGAGGGCTACGGAAAGGAAAGATGACCTGACCTAGGAGGGCCATGATATTCTCTAGAACCGGACAAAGTTGGTTT
>NW_011398913.1:0-975 GCF_000754665.1 Bison bison bison | reverse complement strand
ATCCCGGTCTCCCTGGAGAGGAACACCGAGGTTTTCCGGCACCACTTCCTCTGAGCCCCTTCGACCCTCCTGATCTCGACAGGAGGGTCGACTCCCCTGCTTTGTCTGGAAGGGGTTCCCGACCTTCCGGTCGCACCTCAGGATGAGGCCGGTCTCACGACGACATTCCAGACGTGGCCTCGTGGGTGCTTCCACATTGCGAAGCACCCTGATTTCCCGGTCCCCTCTTGGTAAGAACCCGATGCCCGGACACCTCTCCGAACTCCACCCTGTGAATGAAGTCAACACGAAGGGGCAGTGACTAGCCCGTGCATCGTCCGGAAAAGACCCCCAGGTTCCAAATACCGCTCCACAAGTGGCCTCTCTCCCCGGGGACACCTCGAGAGGCAAGCGGAGTTCCATGCCTCAAGCCAAGACGAGGCCTGACTCTCCTGTCCCCAGTCTGCAGGGACCCTGCGATCGGAGTCTGAAATCAGAGGAACCCTGAGGTTCCTGCCTCAACTGGAGATGAGGCCCTCTTCCAATGCACCAAACCCCCGTGGAGTCCCGACGAGCCCCCCCCCCACCTCCAGTTTCCCTGACTTCTCAGAGCCACCATGAGAAGCCCCCTGAGGTCACCTGCACAAGTCGAGGGAAGCCAGGGTTTCCTGCCTCAACCCGAGAAAGACCTCGAGAGACCTTCTTCAACACGTCTCGAGGCCAGGTTCCCCTACCATGACTCGAGAGCAATGACGCGCTCCCCCTCGCCACTCGCATGGAGACCCGACTTCCCTGGCGCCCCACGAGAGGCTCACTGACCTCGCCGTCGTACCTCGTGAGAAACCGCACCCTGGGGCCGCCGCTCGAGAACCACCCCGAGACTCCCCCGTCATCGCGGAGATGAGGGCCTTCGTCTCCTGCCTGGCCTAGAGGCCAACCTCGCGACCTCTCTCCAAACGCCTCAGGAGGCTTGACTCCCTTTTAGTCCACCCAGGG
>NW_011398912.1:0-507 GCF_000754665.1 Bison bison bison | reverse complement strand
TTTGAAGATCCCCTCGGAGGAGGCAATGTCAGCCCACTCTAGTACTCTTGCCTGGAAAATTCCATGGACAGAGCAGCCTGGTTGGCACAGTCCATGGAGACACAAAGTGTTGGAAACAACTGAGTGACTCAGCACTCACTTGCTCAAACATGTCTTAAGGCTGTAATTTTTCATGAGGTACATAATTTCAAAATGCTAAACAGAAGAAAAGAGAAAGGAAGAAAAAAAAAAAAAAACCGAGCCCTCTTGCTGAAAATGAATTCTCAATAAAAGTTAAAAACAAAACATTAAGAAATGCAATGCTGAAAAAGCCAATATGGTTGACAGCTAAAAATTTATTTTTGATAAAATTAATCTTTAAAGAGCAGCATTTCAAAGTCTTGAAATGAGTCTGAAAAAGAGGTTCAAACTTAAGTCTGAAAGCATAACTTACATTAAAAGAGCAAAAAAGTATGAAACAAAATAAGGTGAAATTAAATTATACTAGAACAGACATCTAGATTCAAT
>NW_011398911.1:0-549 GCF_000754665.1 Bison bison bison | reverse complement strand
AAAAATTGGCTTAAAGTTCAACATTCAGAAAACTAAGATCATGGCATCCAGTCCCATCACTTAACAGCAAATACATGGTGAAACAATGGAAACAGTGAGAGACTTCATTTTCTTTGGCTCCAAAATCACTGTAGATGGTGACTGCAGCCATGAAGTTAAAAGATACTTGCTCCTTGGAAGAAAAGCTATGACCAACCTAGAGAGCATATTAAAAAGCAGAGACATTACTTAACCAATAAAGGTCTGTCTAGTCAAAGCTATGGTTTTTCCTGTAGTCGTGTATGGATGTGAGAGTTGAACTATAAAGAAAACTGAGCACTGAAGAATTGATGCTTTTGAACTGTGGTATTGGAGAAGACTCTTGAGCATCCCTTGGACTGCAAGGAGATACAACCAGTCCACCCTAAAGGAGATCAGTCTTGAATATTCATTGGAAGGACTGATGCTGAAGCTGAAACTTCAGTACTTTGGCCACCTGATGCAAAGAACTGACTCATTTGAAAAGATCCTGATGCTGGGAAAGATTGAAGGCAGGGGGAGAAGAGGATG
>NW_011398910.1:0-626 GCF_000754665.1 Bison bison bison | reverse complement strand
CAAAGGGAGAGCAGAGGATCAACACAGGCCGAGAGGTGTAGCCACTGTCGCTTTAAGTAAGCTGAGACAAACCTAAAATGCACGTGTCTAGTGGATTCATTCTGTTTCGGAAGCTCCCTCAAGGGAAATTTTCTCTCAGTGTTCCTGGGCTTGGTCTCAGTGAGCAGAATGCCTCCTGCCAGAGTATTTGCTTTTCCTAAACATTCCCCAAGGACATCTTAAAAAAGAAAAAAAAGTTCTTCTATATTAAAGAAGATCTGTAGAATCTTATTCATTCTTATCGACAAGTTACAGGAAGAAGGGTTCACTACAGACCCTTCTTAAAATATCACCAGAATCATCATTTAGAGGGAACCCTACCGACCGCAGATGGCTACGGGCGTGTAAGCCAAAATATGGCTTTCATCTCCTCTGAAATACAGACCTGATAAGAGCATGCCTGGTGAAATGCCAGTCAACTAGTATTTGTAAATGCACGATTATTCTTTTAACAGATCTTCTTACACTGAAAAACTTTCAATGTAGAACATTTAGACAGATTCTTTTTTAAAAAACAAAAAAAATTAAACTATCTATAAGCTCAGGTTCCTGAGAGGTTAGCATTTGTTTCTAAGCAGCTTTCTTAC
>NW_011398909.1:0-1176 GCF_000754665.1 Bison bison bison | reverse complement strand
CAGACTAAGCGCCGCACGGAGGGAATCAGGGTCCCGGTGCCCCTGGCTTGGGGAGGCGGCTCCACAGCCAGAGTGTTGCTCCGTTTGTGCCCAGAAAGCGCCTGCCAGACCGGGCCTTCCCTGGAGCTGCCCTCCCGCCTAGAGGCAGGTGGATGTGCTGTGCGGGCTTCCCCTGTGGGTTTGGGCTCCCTAGCACAGCCGCAGCGCAGGGGAACCAGCCTATGATCAGTGAGCTCCGGGCAGTACTTTGGTCCCAGGTTTGGAGCCCAATGCCCGGAACGCGGGAGAGAAGAGGCTGGCTGCCGGCGGGTGCTTGCAAGCCTGTTACTGGGAAGGACCGAGTGAGCTTCCACCCCGGCGGGGCTCCAGCTCTGCGCCCAGGCGCGATAGCACAGAGCCCCGGCCGAGAGGCTGCTCTGGGCTGGGCGAGCCTCCCCAAGCCCTGCCCAGCTTCTAGCGTTCGCGCTCGGGAAGGAGCAGGCTGCGGGAGTGTGGGAGACGTGACTGGTGCCTGACTGGTGCCTCAGCTCAGCTCTCGCCTTCCCTTCGGGCCTAGGAGCCAGGCGTCCTTGCAGAGGGCTTAGGGGCTGGGGGTGTGCACACTGCCAAAGCCTCCCGCAGGGAGAGCTCTTTCCGAGGGAAAGGAAGCGCCCCAGGCTGCATTCCCAAGCTGGTGCTTCCCCGCCCAGACTAAGCGCTGCACGGAGAGAAGCGGGGTCCGGGTGCCCCTGGCTTGGGAAGGCGGCTCCACAGCCAGAGTGTTGCTCCGTTTGTGCCCAGAAAGCTCCTGCCAGACCGGGCCTTTCCTGGAGCTGTCCTCCCGCCTAGAGGCAGGTGGATGTGCTGTGCGGGCTTCCCCTGTGCGTTTGGGCTCCCTAGCACAGCCGCAGCGCAGGGGAACCAGCCCATGATCAGTGAGCTCCGGGCAGTACTTTGGTCCCAGGTTTGGAGCCCAATGCCCGGAACGCGGGAGAGAAGAGGCTGGCTGCCGGCGGGAGCTTGCAAGCCTGTTCCTGGGAAGGACCGAGTGAGCTTCCACACCGGCGGAGCTCCAGCTCTGCGCCCAGGCGCGATAGCACAGAGCCCCGGCCGAGAGGCTGCTCTGGGCTGGGCGAGCCTCCCCAAGCCCTGCCCAGCTTCTAGCGTTCGCGCCCGGGAAGGAGCAGGCTGCGGGAG
>NW_011398908.1:0-652 GCF_000754665.1 Bison bison bison | reverse complement strand
GCTGCCACAGTAACAGAAGTAATTGCACTTATCAAAGCTGCTATTCCCAAGATAAGTAAGCCCACAAACCGTCGTGTTCGCATTAAATCCTGCAGTTGTTGTAATACAGCAAGAGCATAATTCAATAAGTGGTTACATCATAAGATAAGGTGGACGTTGTAACATTACAAAGGAGCAAACATTATATTGAGGATTTAAACAAGATGAGAGCATACATTTGTTCACAACACCACCACAAAGGAGCAAACATATTGAGGATTTAAACAAGATGAAACAAGGAGCAGCTGTAGGCATCGGCTCGGCGGAGCAGTGTCCGCAGCATCAGGAGGCAGAACGCGAATGGCAGGCTGTGGGCCGCGGCGTCTACGGCGGGCGGAGGGGCGGGGTTCGCGGACTCGGGCTAGCCGCCGCCGCTTGGGCTCCGGGCGTTTTCCTATCGCCGGCGGGAGCGCGCTGGTCTGGACTGCATTCCGCGGGCGCGCTTTCCTCTCTGGCCCTCACTCGCTGCACAGACTTCCTTGCTCTAGGTCGCGGGATGCAGCAAGGAGGGTGCGGGGCGCCGCTGGCGGCGCGGAGGAGAGAGCTGGCTGGGGGAGGGGGAGCGAGCGAGTGCACGCGCCGCGAACCTGGTCTTTGGGGAATGTGACATGAC
>NW_011398907.1:0-652 GCF_000754665.1 Bison bison bison | reverse complement strand
GAGTGTAATTAGTGTTCATAGTTTCTCTAAAAGCTCATATCACATTTTAATTTTTTCGTTTTGTTCCTGTTCTTTCGAGGTACTTTCTTGTTGACAAGCTTGTGACAGATATAACGATATAGCAATTTTTACCTAGAACAAACCGAGGCACTATGAACATTTTGTGCTTCATGTTGATGACTCTTAGACATGTCTACAGTAGAGAGCAAAAACAAACTACTAGATATTTCATATTGACTAGTTCCCAGTTCACGGGACTCTGACATTCCCTGAGGTCAAAGTTTTCTTGTATTGGAAGCAGTTGGGTTTGCAAGGGCTGCCTTGTCTTGAGACCATTGAAATAAGAACTCAGAACTTGAGCACTATTATCAAAAATCACAAGGCTCACACTGACACAGACATCAATCCAGACAGACAAGACAAGACATCTTCCAGTTTTCCGCCTGAGATGGAAAAGATTTCTTTGAGCCGTTTTTTTCTGGGGAGTGGGGGGTGGGGCTGGCGGCCAGGCAGGCTTTGGGAAGGAGCTCATGGTTTGGAATTGCATATGAAAAGAACCAGCTTTCCGGGTTCCAAGGAATCAAGTTTCCTTGCAAACCAACTTTGTCCGGTTCTAGAGAATATCATGGCCCTCCTAGGTCAGGTCATCTTT
>NW_011398906.1:0-526 GCF_000754665.1 Bison bison bison | reverse complement strand
ATGGCTGATCATGAACTGATCAGGTGACTGAGCATGCAGTGATCACGTGTCTGAAGGGCATGATCATATGACTGATCATGCGCTGATCACGTGGCTATCATATACTTATTATGTGCCTCAGGGGGCAATAATCAAAGAGCTAAACAGGCACGAATCACGCAATCAGCAGGCAATAATCATGGACTTCAGCTGTGATGAATCATGCTGCTCAGCTGGCAATAATCAAGCAGCTGAGCAGGCAGGAATCACACGGCTCAGCTGGCAATTGTCAAGCAGATGAGCAGGCAGGAATCACGCAGCTGATCTAGCAATAATCAAGCAGATGAACAGACAGGTATCACGCAGCTCAGCTGGCAATTATCAAGTAGATGAGCAGGCAGGAATCACGCAGCTCAGCTGGCAATCATCAAACAGATGAGAAGGCAGGAATCACGCAGCTCAGCTGGCAATCATCAAACAGATGAGAAGGCAGGAATTACGCAGCTCAGCTGGAAATTTTCAAGAAGATGAGCAGGCAGGAATCACA
>NW_011398905.1:0-872 GCF_000754665.1 Bison bison bison | reverse complement strand
GAGAAAGACCTCGAGAGACCTTCTTCAACACGTCTCGAGGCCAGGTTCCCCTACCATGACTCGAGAGCAATGACGCGCTCCCCCTCGCCACTCGCATGGAGACTCGTCTTCCCAGGGGCCCCACGAGAAGCTCACTGACCTCGCCGTCGTATCTCGTGAGAAACCGCACCCTGGGCCGCCGCTCGAGAACCACCCCGAGACTCCCCCGTCATCGCGGAGATGAGGGCCTTCGTCTCCTGCATGGCCTAGAGGCCAACCTCGCGACCTCTCTCCAAACGCCTCAGGAGGCTTGACTCCCTTTAGTCCACCCAGTGAGCTCCAAGAGATACCCGTCGCCACTCGAGAGCAGAGCGAGGTTCTTTGCTTCCACGCGAGATGCATGCCTGTCTCCCCGGGTGCGTCTGGAATGCAACCCCGAGATCCCGGTCGCCCCTGGAGAGGAACATTGGCTTCTGGACACAAGCCTAGATGAGGTCTATTGGCCCTGCAGTCACTCGAGAGCAATCCCCAGCTTTCCTTCGCAACTCGAATGGAAGATTGGACTTCCCTGGGCCAACACAAGAGGCATCCCGAATTCCCCGTCGTAACTCGAGAATCCCGCCGCAACTCGAGAAAAACCACGTGGTTCCCCCGTCATCGCAAGATGAAGCCCTGTCCCGCTACAGCGTCTAAGGAGAAGTCCCACGTTAGGAATTGGAGGTCGAAACGGTACTTGGCACCCTGGATGTGCCCCCACGAAGTTCCCCGGCATCCCGGTCTCCCTGGAGAGGAACACCGAGGTTTTTCCGGCACCACTTCCTCTGAGCCCTTCTACCCGTCTGATCTCGACAGGAGGGTCGACTCCCCTGCTTTGTCTGGAAGGGGTTCCCGAC
>NW_011398904.1:0-675 GCF_000754665.1 Bison bison bison | reverse complement strand
GTCAGGAAGATCCCCTGGAGAAGGGAAAGGCTACCCACTCCAGTATTCTGGCCCGGAGAATTCCATGGCCTGTATAGTCCATGGAGTCACAAAAAGTCAGACATGACTGAGCAACTTTCGCTTTCACTTCAAAGCACCCTGAATTCCAACCCAGGTAAACGTGTTAATGCCAACCAATCAAGTTAATATCAAGACTGATCTTATCTGCATGTTTGCGTGCTAAGTCACTTCAGTTGTGTCTGACTCTGCAACCTCATGGACTGTAGCCTTCCAGGCTCCTCTGTCCATGGGATTCTCCAGGCAAGAATACCAGAGTGGGTTGCCATGCCCTCCTCCACGGGATCATCCCAACCGAGAGATCAAACCCATGTCTCTTGAGTCTCCTGCACTGGCAAGAGGTTCTCTTTACCATTGGCAGTTTCTATTTACCAACAGAACCACCTGGGAAGCCCCTGATCTTGGGTAGTAACCTTTAAGTAAGTTGCTGCTCCCTTTTCTACAAATCTGTTTGTGTCCATAGAAAAACTCTGGGCAGGTCACCCCAGCTTCTGTCTGGCTTTCCACAAAAGGCAGTTCACCTTTTAGGACAATTAAGTCAGCCACAGGGCAGAGATAGTCATCTGGCCTCTAAGTGCTCCTCCCTGCATCAACAGGGATACAGGTTTACATCTAAGA
>NW_011398903.1:0-700 GCF_000754665.1 Bison bison bison | reverse complement strand
TGCAGAGAAATCTTCACCCAGGCTTTTTTCAAAGAAATACAGAAAACTCTTTCTGTTATTCAGGAAATACATGAAATATAGCTGTACCTATTTGATGTTTTAGCTCAGATATCAATTTCTGATTCATTGAAAATTCTCTATTTCATGTGTACAGTTCAGTTCAGTTTAGTTCAGTCACTCAGTCGTGTCTGACTCTTTGCCACCCCATGAATTGCAGTATGCCAGGCCTCCCTATCCATCACCATCTCCCGGACTTCATTCTAACTCACTTCCATCGAGTCAGTGATGCCATCCAACCATCTCATCCTCTGTCATCCCCTTTCCTTCTATCCCCAATCTCTCCCATCATCAGAGTCTTTTCCAATGAGTCAACTCTTCGCATGAGGTGGCCAAAGTACTAGAGTTTCAGCTGTAGCATCGGTCCTTCCAAAGAAATCCCAGGGCTGATCTCCTTCCAAATGCACTGGTTGGATCCCCTTGCAGTCCAAGGGACTCTCAAGAGTCTTCTCCAACACCACAGATCAAAAGCATCAATTCTTCAGTGCTCAGCAATCTTCACAGTCCAACTCTCACATCCATATATGAAGACTGGAAAAACCATAGCCTTGACTAGACGAACATTTCTTGGCAAAGTAATGTCTCTGCTTTTGAATATGCTATCTAGCTTGGTCATAACTTTTCTTCCAAGGGGTAAGCGTCT
>NW_011398902.1:0-505 GCF_000754665.1 Bison bison bison | reverse complement strand
ATGTTGGCAATTTGATTTCTGGTTCCTCTGCCTTTTCTAAAACCAGCTTGAACATCTGGAAGTGCACAGTTCACATATTGCTGAAGCCTGGCTTGGAGAATTTTGAGCATTACTTTACTAGCGTGTGAAGTGACTGCAATTGTGTGGTAGTTTGAGCATTCTTTGGCATTGCCTTTCTTTGGGATTGGAATGAAAACTGACCTTTCCCAGTCCTGTGGCCACTGCTGAGTTTTCCAAATTTGCTGGCATATTGAGTGCAGCACTTTCACAGCATCATCTTTCAGGATTTGGAATAGCTCAACTGGAATTCCATCACCTCCACTAGCTTTGCTCTTAGTGATGCTTTCTAAGGCCCACTTGACTTCACATTCCAGGATGTCTGTCTTTAGGTCAGTCATCACACCATCGTGACTATCTGGGTCATGAAGATCTTTTTTGTACAGTTCTTCGGTGTATTCTTGCCATCTCTTCTTAATATCTTCTGCTTCTGTTAGGTCCATACCAT
>NW_011398901.1:0-529 GCF_000754665.1 Bison bison bison | reverse complement strand
GAAAGTGAAAGTCGCTCAGTGGTGTCTGACCCTTCATGACTCCATGGACAATACAGTCCATGGAATCCTCCAGGCTAGAATACTGCAGTGGGTAACATTTTCCTTCTCCAGGGGATCTTCCCAACCCTGGGTAAAGCCAGGTCTCCCATATTGCAGGCAGATTCTTTACCAGTTGAGCTACAAGGGGAGAACAACAATAAACATGTTTAAAATACCCAAGAATCTACTCCTTCAGGAAACCCTGAGGGTGGAGGGTCAAGAATTCATTTTTTCATCATTGGACACATTGACCACCTGCCTTGGGAGGAGCAGGTTATTGGTAATTCAATACACCAATCACATGTTGTTGCTTGAGCTGGGAGCTTCATTCTCCCCACCACCCTTCAGAGATTCTAGGACTCCCACACATTCTCTGAGAGCTTCTAGATGTCCTTCATATTGAAAGAAGTTAGGGTATAAGCAAAGCCAAGCGATCTGGGTCCAAACTTCTCAATTTGGGCCACACTTTCAAATCTCCTGGGCTGTGATT
>NW_011398900.1:0-621 GCF_000754665.1 Bison bison bison | reverse complement strand
GAGCTCGAGTGAGGGAGTCCGACAGGGAGGACCGAGCGTCAGGGTGAGAGTGAGGGGCAGCTAGCGTGGTGAGTCCTCCTCAGCTGAGTGGGTTCTGGGGACGCCCTTGAGTTCAGGGCTGCCCTTTCAGTAGCCTCACTGGAGGCTTGTTTGGGGGTAGAGGGGCAGAAGCCCACTTAGAAGACGTGCTCATTCCCAGGGGTGGTGGTTTCTGAAGGAGTTTATACTGGTTGGTTCGACTGTGACCCAGTACCTTGCAGGGTCGTGTTTGACAGGGGGCCTGAGCTGTGGGCACAGCCTGCCTTCTCCTGCACTGCGCACTCAATTGTTGACTTTTTGGCAGCCCCTCCCCCCTCTCTGCACCCTTGACAGTGGACCTGAGCCCAGCCCCCCTGTTACCACGGAGCCCCTTGTGACCGAGTGGGTTCCAGTTCTGGGCTCCTGGGAGATGTGCTGGAGGCGGAGCCTTCATGCCATTTGGTGGTCATAGTGTGAGAGCAGTGGTCATAGTGTGAGAACGGTGTGTGTGAGAGTGGTGTGTGAGAGCAGTGTGTGTGAGAGTGGTGGTCGTAGTGTGAGGATTGGTGGTGAGTAGCTCGGTAGCCGAGGTATCCTACCGTG
>NW_011398899.1:0-735 GCF_000754665.1 Bison bison bison | reverse complement strand
TATTAGTGCCTCGATAATCCCCCTCTCCCACCATCATTTCATAAGTGGTGTTCAGTCCCTGTCGCCGATTGATATTGGCTGTGATCCCACACTGCTCAGAAAACTCAGATTTCCATAGTAAATAATCTCCTCCAGATAAACAGGCCCGAGCAACCTGTTTCCAGTCATTAGGTGGCAGATCTGATTTCCTAAAGCCTCTATAATAGCCTGAGTCAACGGCGCAGTCAGGCCGTATTGTGCACAAGCCATTTTAACTCTTTTAGTTGCTTAAAGGGTAGAGGTTCATAATACCTCTGCTGTTGAGCATTTTCAAATACTGGATAGATTCCTGAAAACCCGGGAATATGTTCTCCTTCATCATTAGCTCACTTAATTGCTTCTTGAAGAGGAGATAATAATATCTCACTTTAATTTTTATGTTTTCACCAGGCAAAGAAGCAGGGATAGATATAAGCTCTCGCGGTTCTACGAAAGGCGGAGGTGGGTCGAGCCCAGCAAGAACTGAGGGAGGATATGCTGGAGCCACAGGCTGGCTGGAGTGGGAATCTCCCTGTGCATCCTTTTTTACTGCTATAACAATTTTCTGAATTAAATTTTCCAGCTGTTCTTCGGAAAGCCCTGAATGCTTTTCCCCTTTTCCCGCGGGGGGGTTGTATGCTAACCATCATCTCCCAAGGCATATCCTCTCTATGGTACTGAGCCGCTTGTTCATTGAACTCTTCCTGTTCATCAGAG
>NW_011398898.1:0-731 GCF_000754665.1 Bison bison bison | reverse complement strand
ATTTCTCTCATTTTCCTTTAAATCCACTCTTGTCAAGGTCACCAGTGAATTCCAAATGTTTAACTCAGTGGTCAATTTTTATTTTTTTTATTTTAAAAATTTTATTATTATTATTATTTAAATTTACAATATTGTATTGGTTTTGCCATATCAACATGAACCCGTCATGGGTGTACACGTATTCCCCATCCTGAACCCTCCTCCCACCTCCCACCCCATACCATTCCTCTGGGTCATCCCAGTGCAGCAGCCCCAAGCCTCCTGTATCCTGCATTCAACCTGGACTGGCGATTCATTTCGAATATGATATTATACATGCTTTAATGCCATTCTCCCAAATCATTCTCCCTCCCTCTCCCACAGAGTTCAAAACACTACTCTATACATCTGTGTCTCTTTTGCTGTCTTGCATACAGTGTTGTTGTTACCATCATTCTAAATTCCATATATATGTGTTAGTATACTGTATTGGTGTTTTTCTTTCTGGCTTACTTCAGTCTTTATAATAGGCTCCAGTTTAATTCACCTCATTAGAACTGATTCAAATATATTCTTTTAAATGGCTGAGTAATACTCCATTGTTTATACATACCATAGCTTTCTGATCCATTCATCTACTGATGGTCATCTAGGTTGCTTCCATGTCCTGGCTATTATAAACAGTGCTTTGATGAACATTGGGATACACATGTCTCTTTCAATTCTGGTTTCCTCAGTGTGTGTGCCCAGCA
>NW_011398897.1:0-541 GCF_000754665.1 Bison bison bison | reverse complement strand
CACTACGACAAAGCTAGTGAGGTGATGGAATGCCAGTTGAGCTATTCCAAATCCTGAAAGATGATGCTGTGAAAGTGCTGCACTCAATATGCCAGCAAATTTGGAAAACTCAGCAGTGGCCACAGGACTGGAAAGAGCAGTTTTCATTCCAATCCCAAAGAAAGGCAATGCCAAAGAATGCTCAAACTACCACACAATTGCACTCATCTCACACACTAGTAAAGTAATGCTCAAAATTCTCCAAGCCAGGCTTCAGCAATATGTGAACCATGAACTTCCAGAGGCTCAAGCTGGTTTTAGAAAAGGCAGAGGAACCAGAGATCAAATTGCCAACATCCGCTGGAACATGGAAAAAGCAAGAGAGTTCCAGAAAAACATCTATTTCCGCTTTATTGACTATGCCAAAGCCTTTGACTGTGTGGATCACAATAAACTGAGGAAAATTCTGAAAGAGATGGGAATACCAGAACACCTGATCTGCCTCTTGAGAAATCTGTATGCAGGACAGGAAGCAGCAGTTAGAACTGGACAGTGGAACAAC
>NW_011398896.1:0-743 GCF_000754665.1 Bison bison bison | reverse complement strand
GAATGGAAAGAAGGGCTCCCCCCCTCCCCCCACCACACACACACCACCCACCCGCACTGTTGACAGCCTTGTGACGAGAAACGGTACCCCGAACAAGAATCAGACAAACCAGAGAAGCCCAGATGATAGTCCTTGAGATGAAGGAACTAAGCAGCTGGTTGCGATGGCACCAAGGGGAGAGGTTGCTCTTTGTGTCTGCCCCTCTACTCCTTTCTTCCTGGTCGCCTTAGGGTTTTGTCATGGAGATTTGAAATAAAGTGCACAAAAAGTCATATGTGTTGAATCAAGATTTTGCATTTAACCATCTCTCAAAAAGGAAGAGAGCTTCACCTGCACATGTTTCTTTCAAAACCGTCAATTGCTTTTCAATTCTGGGGTTTCTCTCTTGCCTTGTTCAGTTAGCCTTAACAAGTAAAAATCAACGAAAACTACATAAAGATTCAAAGATACCAACAAAGGACAGCTTCTGTTTTTGAAATCATCTTTCCATTTAGTAGAACACGAGCTCTATTCTTTGTATTTTGCCTAGGGAATTAGCAATGTCCTGGTTCAGATGGCAAGGCATCCGCCCGCAGGAGACTGGGGTTTGATCCCTGGGTCGGGAAGATCCCGCCGGAGAAGGAAATGGCAACCCACTCCCAGTATCCTCGCCTGGGAAATGCCACGGACAGAGGAGCCTGATGGGCCGCAGTCCATGGGTTGTATTAAAGTTGGGCTCAACCCAGCAACTACGAACACAAGTA
>NW_011398895.1:0-526 GCF_000754665.1 Bison bison bison | reverse complement strand
GGGGTCACACAGACTCGGACACGACTGAAACGACTTCGCAGCAGCAGCAGCAGCAGCAGCAGCAGCAGCAGTGCATAGATATCAAAAGGGTTTAGAACAGTCAGGTAGGATCACACAAGTCACCGTGAAGCAATACTTCTCCACTTAGCCAAAGCTAACAAAAGATTTTCTGTTCTAGGTCAAACCTAGAAGAGATCACGGAAGAGGTAAAGAAACTTAAAATCCATTAGCAAAGGCAGTTCAACCTCTCAAGAAACCTTGTGCTAGGCACAACACTCTTTTCTGGGGGTCCACTTTCCCTACAACCTCCTTATCCCATTCTGTACCCATTCCTTTGCTTCTCCCATCCTGAAACTGCCACCTGGAAGAAAGAACGACGTCGTTTTCCTTCAGAAAATGCGATTTCATGCCACATACCTTCTTTTAATACCAAGTCATACATTTCCCTTCAGCAACCAAGAACTGACTTTTATATTGGCATTCGACAGATTGGTGAACATACCTATCAGTGATAGTAGCGCCCCTC
>NW_011398894.1:0-958 GCF_000754665.1 Bison bison bison | reverse complement strand
GAGGCGTTGGAGAGAGGTCGAGAGATTGGTCTCTAGGCCATAAAGGAGACGAAGGCCTCAACTCGCGATGATTGGGAGTCTCAGGGTTTTTCTCGAGCGGCGGCCACAGTGTGCGGTTTTCCCTAGGTACGACGGCGAGGTCAGTGAGCCTCTCGTGGGGCGCCAGGTAAGTCGGGTCTCCATGCGAGTGGCAGGGGGAGCGCGTCATTACTCTCGAGTCATGGTAGGGGATTCTGGCCTCAAGACGTGTTGAAGAAGGTCTCTCGAGGTCTTTCTCGGGTTGAGGCAGAAACCCTGGCTTCCCTTGACTTGTGCAGGTGACCTCAGGGGGCTTCTCATGGTTGATCTGAGAAGTCAGGGAAACTGGAGGTGGGAGGGGCCTCTCGGCACTCCACTGGGTTTGGTGCATTGGAAGAGGGCCTCATCTCCAGTTGAGGCAGGAACCTCAGGGTTCCTCTGATTTCAGACTCCGATCCCAGGGTCCCTGCAGCTTGGGAAAGGAGAGTCAGGCCTCGTCTTGGGTTGAGGCATGGAACTCCGCTTGCCTCTCGAGGTGTTCCGGGGGAGACAGGCCTACTTGTCGAGCGGTATTTGGAACCTGGGGGTTTTTTCCCGACGATGCACGGGCGAGTCACTACCCCTTCGTGTTGACTTCATTCACAGGGTGAAGTTCGAAGAGGTGTCCGGACATCGGGGACCGGGCAATCGGGGTCCTTCGGAATTCGGAATCACCCACGAGGCCACGTCTGGAATGTCGTCGTGAGACCGGCCTCATCCTGAGGTGCGACCGGAAGGTCGGGAACACCTTCCAGACAAAGCAGAGGAGTCGACCCTCCTGTCCAGATCAGGAGGGTAGAAGAGGCTCAGAGGAAGTGGTGCCGGAAATCTTCGGTGTTCCTCTCGAGGGAGACCGGGATGTCGGGGCACTTTCTGGGTCGCATCAAGGGTGACAAGTACC
>NW_011398893.1:0-865 GCF_000754665.1 Bison bison bison | reverse complement strand
GTTTCTGAAGAAAAGGTCTTAAAATATTAACAGGCCTCTGGGCCAGAAGATGATGCAAATCACCTAAGCTTTTGCATATGATAAGTTTGCAGGAAGAAAGCCTGGTTTGCTGCAAGACTCTACCCCTTCGCCCATTATCTTCTATGCATAACTTAAGGTATAAAAACTACTTTGAAAAATAAAGTGCGGTCCTTGTTCACCGAAACTTGGTCTCACCATGTCGTTCTTTCTCTTACCTTCTGGCTGAATTATTCAGCCTCTTTTCTCCACTGAATTTCCTCACTGAGCTATCCACATTCTATTACTGTTTATATCCTTAATTAACATTTAATTAAGCAGTTGTTTCCTGATCTTCGCCTACGCCGTCTATCCTTCGAATACCCTGGATCAGCCGGGGCTGGTCCCCGGCACCCTACCATTGCTCGAGAGCAATGACGCGCTCCCCC
Source organism: Bison bison bison (assembly GCF_000754665.1). Classification (NCBI taxonomy): domain Eukaryota; kingdom Metazoa; phylum Chordata; class Mammalia; order Artiodactyla; family Bovidae; genus Bison; species Bison bison. The sequence goes on along the minus strand of NW_011398893.1, from coordinate 419 downwards.
TCGCCATTCGCATGGAGACCCGACTTCCTTGGCGCCCCACGAGAGGCTCACTGACCTCACCGTCGTACCTCGTGAGAAAGCGCACACTGGGGCCGCCGCTCGAGAAAAACCCCGAGACTCCCCCGTCATCGCGAGATGAGGGCCTTCGTCTACTGCATGGCCTAGAGACCAATCTCGTGACCTCTCTCCAAATGCCTCAGGAGGCTTGACACCCTTTAGTCCACCCAGTGAGCTCCAAGAGATACCCGTCGCGACTCGAGAGCAGAGCAGAGTTCTTTGCTTCCACTCGAGATGAATGCCTGTCTCCCCGGGTGTGTCTGGAATGCAACCCCGAGAACCCTGTCGCCCCTGGAGAGGAACACTGGCTTCTGGACAGAAGCCTAGATGAGGTATCTTGGCCCTGCAGTCACTCGAGAGCA
>NW_011398892.1:0-540 GCF_000754665.1 Bison bison bison | reverse complement strand
CTCACAAAAGTCACCATCAAAATGCAACTGGTTTAAGGTATGAATTTCATATCCCTAAAGAAACAGCTAGCAAATGGTAAAGTTATGTCCAAATTTCCCAATATTTAATCCATCTCCACTGTTAGGAGTAAATCTCCGAGGCCTTAGGCCTAATGCTCTCTGGCAAATTGACGTAACCCTATCCCGACCAAAAAAATGAGTCTACTTATTTTATTTTAGCTTGCCTACCCTCTCCCTATGTTTTTCTCTTCACTAATGACTCCAAAGGACTTAATATACAAATAAATTATTCAGGTGGGCCTGACATAGTATCTTGTGAACAATGTACGCTCTCATCTTGTGTGAACCCTCAATATAACGTTTGTTCCTTTGCAGTGTTGCGAAGTCCACCCTATCTTATGGTGCCTGTGACCGCACTCACTTATTGGTATGATAACTGTGGTCTTGCTGTGCTGCAACAATTACAAGATTTGATGTGATCATGACTGTTTGTGAGCTTGCTTTTCTTGAGAATATCAGCTTTAATAACTGCAATTACCT
>NW_011398891.1:0-622 GCF_000754665.1 Bison bison bison | reverse complement strand
CAACAGAATATTTCTGTAACTTAGATGAAAATGTCTCTAGAGTTTGATGTGAAATAAATACTCTTGAAATAAAAAGACCCTATCTGCCTCATTCCATTCAATATGCAAATTCATGTTCTCTCAGATACTAGGCTTAATAGTCTTATTCTACTAGTGATAGTTCATAACTAAAAAATCCTAATGACTATGTTGATACTTCCTAAATAAAGCAACAACTAAAAAAAAAGGCAGGCATCACTGGGTACAAGGAACAAATGAACAAATAAAGGCTCAGAGGCTTTAATTTGGCAAATACCTGGATACGATTCCAAGTCTGTTAAGAGTCCAAAGCCAGCACCACAATACCAAACTGCCCTCTTTGTTGTGGAGAAGGCACACAGGCATTCTGTCCCTACTCAAGTTGTAGCACTTTTCATTTAAGAGATAAGCTTGCCTTTCTCAAAAAAGTACACTTGAATGTTGAGCAAATGACCTTAATCTTCAGTGCTGCTGTAGCTGACCCCTGCATCGTTTCAACATTTTTCCATATAAGACAAAAATACTCATATAAAAATATGCTTGGCAGTGCCCCCACCACCCTGAGACTTAAAGGAAAGAATTAATTCTCAGAACAGAATTAATT
>NW_011398890.1:0-615 GCF_000754665.1 Bison bison bison | reverse complement strand
GATGCACGGGCGAGTCACTACCCCTTCGTGTTGACTTCATTCACAGGGTGGAGTTCGAAGAGGTGTCCGGGCATCGGGTTCTTATCAAGAGGGGACCGGGAAATCGGGGTCCTTCGGAATGTGGAACCACCCACGAGGCCACGTCTGGAATGTCGTCGTGAGACCGGCCTCATCCTGAGGTGCGACCGGAAGGTCGGGAACACCTTCCAGACAAAGCAGAGGAGTCGACCTCCTGTCCAGATCAGCAGGGTAGAAGAGGCTCAGAGGAAGTGGTGCCGGAAAACTTCGGTGTTCCTCTCGAGGGAGACCGGGATGTCGGGGCACTTTGTGGGTCGCATAAAGGGTGACAAGTACCGTTTCGAACTCCAATTCCTAAAGTGGGACTTCTCCTGAGACGCTGTAGCGGCACAGGGCTACATCTTGCGATGACGGGGGAACCACGTGGTTTTTCTCGAGGTGTAGCAGGATTCTCGAATTACGACGGGGAATTCAGGATGCCTCTTGTGTTGGCCCAGGGAAGTCCAATCTTCCATTCGAGTTGCGAAGGAAAGCTGGGGATTGCTCTCGAGTGACTTCAGGGCCAATAGACCTCATCTAGGCTTCTGTCCAGAAGCC
>NW_011398889.1:0-602 GCF_000754665.1 Bison bison bison | reverse complement strand
TCTTCCAGAATTTTCCACAGTTTACTGTGATCCACACCGTCAAAGGCTTTGGCATAGTCAAGAAAGCAGAAATAGATGCTTTTCTGGAACTCTCTTGCTTTGTCCATGATCCAGCGGAGGTTGGCAATCGGATCTCTGGTTCCTCTGCCTTTTCGAAAACCGGCTTGAACATCAGGAAGTTCACGGTGCACATATTGCTGAAGCCTGGCTTGGAGAATTTTGAGCATGACTCTACTAGCGTGTGAGATGAGGGCAAGCGTGCGGTCGTGTGAGCATTCTTTGGCATTGCCTTTCTTGGGATCGGAATGAAAACGGACCTTTTCCAGTCCTGTGGCCACTGCTGAGTTTTCCAAATGTGCTGGCATATTGAGTGCAGCACTTTCACCGCATCATCTTTCAGGATTTGGAAGAGCTCCACTGGCATTCCATCACCTCCACTAGCTTTGTCCGTAGTGATGCTTTCTAAGGCCCACTTGACTTCGCATTCCAGGATGTCTGGCTCTAGGTCAGGGATCACACCATCGTGATGATCTGGGTCGTGAAGATCGTTTTTGTAAGGTTCTTCTGTGTATTCTTGCCATCTCTTCTGAATATCTTCTGCT
>NW_011398888.1:0-782 GCF_000754665.1 Bison bison bison | reverse complement strand
AACCACCATGCCTTGGGTCTGTGGGAGAAACAGATTTTATAAATAAAATTTTCCCCATAACTTCACAAAAAGTTGTTAGACTACATTCAGTAAAATTTAAAAATTTCCGATCAATTGACAATCATATAAAATACTACAACTTAGAATCACAATCAATATACAAAATTCACTTGGGTTTGTATACACTAACACCAATCAGAAACAAAAATTAAGAACATCCCACTTATAATTGCATCCAAAAGAATAAAACATCTGGCAACAAACTTAATCAAGGACATAAAAGACCAGTAGTCAGAAAACTAGAAAGCACTGATAAAGAAACCAAAGAAAACACAAACAAACAGAAAACTATTCCACGCTCACGCACAGGAACAATGAGGAATTAAAATGTCCATTCCAACAAAAGTCATCAACAAATACACTGACTGCAATCACAAAATAATATTCAATGGCATGTTTCACAGAAATAGAAATATTCCCAATATTAGACTGCTAATATTGAACGGACCTTAAACGGCCAAAAAGAACTCTGAGAAAGAAGAACACAGCTGGAGGCATCTTCCTCTCCCACTTCAAGCTACATCACGGCCCTGTAGTAACCACCACAGTGAGGAACTGGCAGGAACACAGACACATGGACTCCAGGAAAGAAGAGAGAGGCCAGGAATGAACCCAGATGGACGTGGTCAGTTCATGAAAATCAAACCAGGAACGAGCCAAGAGGAAAGGACAGTCTTCTGAAGAAACAGGGACAGGAAAACTGGCCACCTACTCGGAAGAAC
>NW_011398887.1:0-774 GCF_000754665.1 Bison bison bison | reverse complement strand
AATTATTTGATCTTTTCAAGGTTGACAAGTGACTGTCGGGAGTAAGCTATAATAGATACATTTGAAGAAACTGAAGCATGCACATAAGTTGTCCCTGCAGGGTAAGTATATAATTTAATAATGAAGGAGACAGTAAATGCCGTTCAAGAAAATCCTTATAAACCACAATGAGATACCATCATACATGTATCGAAATGGCTGGAACGAAAGAGACAGTACCAAGAAAGGGTGGGAATAGAACACCCAGAACTCCCACAGGGCAGGGAATGCAAATTCATGCAACCCGTTCCAGCAACTGTTTGGCAGTATCTAATATTTGACAAAACAAAAAACAGAAGCAAAGTAAACCCAGTGACCCAGCAATTCCACTCTAGGGACGTACCCAACAGAAATGCAAACAAGTGTTTACCAAAAGATGGTTCTGAGTGTAAACAGCAGCATTTCCCCTAATAGTCGAACACTGGGATTTACCCCAGGGCCCACCAAAAACAATGTGAATAAACTCCCCTGCTGTGTATTCACACAAGACAATACTACATGTGATAAAAATGAATGACCGAGACAACTTCAGTTCCATGGATGAATCTCACAAATGAGATTTTGAGCAAAAGGTGCCAGACACATAGAAAGGTGCCTTCTGGTGGATTCCACTAATAAGAGGTTAAATAAAACACACACGGAACTAACCTGAAAGTTAAGAGTGGTTACCCTTGAGGGTGGGAGAAAATAACTGGAAAACGCACAAAGAGGGCTGCAGATAATGTCCTGTTTCTT
>NW_011398886.1:0-706 GCF_000754665.1 Bison bison bison | reverse complement strand
GTTACTGTCTTTTGAAGTCAGTATATACAGATCCTGCTCATCATTTTTAGTTAGTGTGTTATATGTGGTTGTACCTTAGTTTAACCAATTCCTTATTGGCAGACTTTCAGATTGTCTCTGGGTTTTTGTACTAACATTTCAGTTATACATCATGTGTACTTGTGTTTACTTTCTTAGCATAAATTGTAGAATAGGTCTGCTGAATCAAATTATATACATTTAAGGGCTTTTGATGTCCATAGCTATTTTTTTTTGAAATACCAACTAGTTTGCTTTTCCTCCAGTAGTATTTGAAAAATGGAGAATTTCCTGGCGGTCTAGTGGTTAGACACTCCACTACTCTGGCCCGGGTTCAGTCCTTGTTTGGGGAACTAAGATTCTGCAAGCCGTGTGGGACAGACCAAAAAAAAAACCAAAAGAAAGTACTTCCAAGTGTTGGAATGTTGAATATATTCCTTTTTCTGCACCCTCTCCTATACTGTGTTCTGTTATTCTTACTTTGCTCATCTGATTGGCAAAAATGTTAAATATCATGTTTGTATGTTTTTATTAGTAAAGTTGAGTATCTTTTCATATGTTTGTTGGCCATTTGTAAATTTATGTCCTTTTTCGATTTTTCTATTAAGGTAGTATTCTTTATCTGCTTTTTAAAAAATTCATTGTATATATTACTTTTGCTAAGCACATAATTATGTGCAAATATCCT
>NW_011398885.1:0-626 GCF_000754665.1 Bison bison bison | reverse complement strand
CGGAAAAGACCCCCAGGTTCCAAATACCGCTCGACAAGTGGCCTCTCTCCCCGGGGACACCTCGAGAGGCAAGCAGAGTTCCATGCCTCAACCCAAGATGAGGCCTAATTCTCCTGTCCCCCGTCTGCAGGGACCCTGCGATCGGAGTCTGAAATCAGAGGAACCCTGAGGTCTCCTGCCTCAACTGGAGATGAGGCCCTCTTCCAATGCACCAAACCCCGTGGAGTCCCGAGGCCCCCCCCCAATCTCCAGTTTCCCTGACTTCTCAGAGCCACCATGAGAAGCCCCCTGAGGTCACCTGCACAAGTCGAGGGAAGCCAGGGTTTCCTGCCTCAACCCGAGAAAGACCTCGAGAGACCTTCTTCCACACGTCTCGAGGCCAGGTTCCCCTCCCATTACTCGAGAGCAATGACGCGCTCCCCCTCGCCACTCGCATGGAGACCCGACTTCCCTGGCGCCCCACGAGAGGCTCACTGACCTCGCCGTCCTACCTCGTGAGAAACCGCACCCTGGGGCCGCCGCTCGAGAACCACCCCGAGACTCCCCCGTCATCGCGGAGATGAGGGCCTTCGTCTCCTGCATGGCCTAGAGGCCAACCTCGCGACCTCTCTCCAAACGCCTCAGGA
>NW_011398884.1:0-500 GCF_000754665.1 Bison bison bison | reverse complement strand
AGTTTCCCTGGCTTCTCAGAGCCACCATGAGAAGCCCGGTGAGGTCACCTGCACAAGTCGAGGGAACCCAGGGTTTCCTGCCTCAACCCGAGAAAGACCTCGAGAGACCTTCTTCAACACGTCTCGAGGCCAGATTCCCCTACCATGGCTCGGGAGCAATGACGACGCTCCCCCTCGCCACTCGCATGGAGACCCGACTTCCCTGGCGCCCCACGAGAGGCTCACTGACCTCGCCGTCGTACCTCGTGAGAAACCGCACACTGGGGCCGCCGCTCGAGAACAACCCCGAGATTCCCCCGTCATCGAGAGATGAGGGCCTTCGTCTCCTGCATGGCATAGAGACCAATCTCGCGACCTCTCTCCAAACGCCTCAGGAGGCTTGACTCCCTTGAGTCCACCCAGTGAGCTCCAAGAGATACCCGTCGCGATTCGAGAGCAGAGCGGGGTTCTTTGCTTCCACTCGCGATCAATGCCTGTCTCCCCGGGTGCGTCTGGAATGC
>NW_011398883.1:0-674 GCF_000754665.1 Bison bison bison | reverse complement strand
ATTTATCGAGATGACCCTACTGTGTCATCATTTTCAGTTCTTTAGTAAGTTGTTTATCCTGATGGATTTTCAAATGTTTAATGAATGCTACACTCTTAAGGGGACAAAAACCAATGGATTCTGCTATGTCATACATTGTATGTATTGGTGTAGGCTGCCACAGATCAGCTGTTTCATTCTCAGCCTTAAATGTTTCTCCTCTGATCCACACAATTACTCCAATGCGGGGAGTGGAAACCTACTTCAGTTCTCCCACCACCAAGGGCAGGTCCAGACCTATTAACACTCCTGTTTTCCCCCTAGTTCCTTCATCCTACCACGTTTTGTGTTTCTATACATTCTTTTCCACTGGTCACGTACTCCTGTCACCTCTCAGCTGGTGTTCTGCAAGCATTTCTGTGTCTGAAGATGTATTCCTGATGTGTCCAAGGAGAGAGGTGTATTACTCCTGCAACTACCACTCTGCCATCTTGTTCATCTCAACTTTTTGACTATTAGAAATAAGACTGCTATGAACATTCATGTGCAGGTCTTTGGGGTAACATTTTTTTTTACACATAGTGAGGTGACCATGATTCCAAGACTTGAAGCAAGACAGCTCCAAGTGGAGAAAGGGCAAGTGTATTCAGTGCAGTCTCACAGCCTGAAGACAGCAGTGTCTGAATGGAAGCTAG
>NW_011398882.1:0-521 GCF_000754665.1 Bison bison bison | reverse complement strand
AACTGGCACACTAGGTCCATTTTCTGAGACAAAGGATGCTCCTTACCAAGGAACTCATCATTCTTTCCACCACTGAGAGCTGCCCCTTTATGGACCCATGTGTCCCAGAGAGACAGCACAAACCCACGCTTCAGTAGGAGAGAACACGATGTGATTATTGAGCCCCAGTGAAACATCCAAGCCTGGGGTATTATGATGGTTCCTCTTCTCATTTAACCCTGATAGAAATAATGAACTGGCATTGTCAGCAGGCAGCAGTCATCATATTTTCATAAACCTCGCAGAGTGGGACATATCGCCACATCCAGGCCACCATGGGTATATAGTTTTAACCTTGGCTTTAGACATTTAGAAATGAAATTACATCTGTTGCTTCATCTTGCTCAGATGATCTCAGGTAATTGATTCACACTAGCCAAACTCTAAAGATATTAAACAAACCAAAAACCCACAACTGGAATGTCCATTTATTAAATCATAATGAGATGCATGCCCTGCAAATAATGAGATATGCATGTCAT
>NW_011398881.1:0-621 GCF_000754665.1 Bison bison bison | reverse complement strand
TCTCTCGAGGTCTTTCTCGGGTTGAGGCAGGAAACCGTGGCTTCCCTCGACTTGTGCAGGTGACCTCAGGGGGCTTCTCATGGTGGCTCTGAGAAGTCAGGGAAACTGGAGGTGGGGGGGGGGCTCTCGGGACTCCACGGGGTTTGGTGCATTGGAAGAGGGCCTCATCTCCAGTTGAGGCAGGAACCTCAGGGTTCCTCTGATTTCAGACTCCGATCGCAGGGTCCCTGCAGACTGGGGACAGGAGAGTCAGGCCTCGTCTTGGGTTGAGGCATGGAACTCCGCTTGCCTCTCGAGGTGTCCCCGGGGAGAGAGGCCACTTGTCGAGCGGTATTTGGAACCTGGCGGTCTTCTCCGGACGATGCACGGGCGAGTCACTGCCCCTTCGTGTTGACTTCATTCACAGGGTGGAGTTCGGAGAGGTGTCCGGGCATCGGGTTCTTACAAAGAGAGGACTGGGAAATCGGGGTGCTTCGCAATGTGGAAGCACCCACGAGGCCACGTCTGGAATGTCGTCGTGAGACCGGCCTCATCCTGAGGTGCGACCGGAAGGTCGGGAACCCCTTCCAGACAAAGCAGGGGAGTCGACCCTCCTGTGGAGATCAGGAGGCTAGAAGGGGC
>NW_011398880.1:0-685 GCF_000754665.1 Bison bison bison | reverse complement strand
AATCAGGCAACAGAGTGGAGCCACAGAAACTTTCAGGCTGAGTGAGAATATGTTCAGATTTGTGTCTTAGGAAAATGCATCCATCAGTATCTAGCATAGAGTAGATACTCAACAAATGTTCTCTAGATGACTGGCAGCAAAGTCAAACATGCTGTGAAAAAACAGAAGCAGCGAGTAGAGAATCCAGTTAGAGGCTGTAACACACTGTTGGTCACACACTCAAACCCATCACCCACCCCATTCCTTTCAAACAGAACTTGGCTTTCTCCCTCCTCCATGAAGGAATGTATTTCAGAGAAGTTTGGCTCCAACACCAGGGAATAAGAAAGCAATGGCACCCCACTCCAGTACTCTTGCCTGGAAAATCCCATGGACGGAGGAGTCTGGTAGGCTGCAGTCCATGGGGTCGCTAAGAGTTGGACACGACTGAGTGACTTCACTTTCACTTTTCACTTTCATGCATTGGAGAACGAAATGGCAACCCACTCCAGTGTTCTTGCCTGGAGAATCCCAGGGACGGGGAGCCTGATGGGCTGCCGTCTGTGGGGTCGCACAGAGTCGGACGTGACTGAAGTGACTTAGCAGCAGCAGCAGCAGCCAGAATAATTCAGGCAGTCCTTCCAGGGGTTAGTTTCAGCATGGGTGTGTACTGGAACACTTGCCTAGGGAGACATAGGGGGATTCT
>NW_011398879.1:0-621 GCF_000754665.1 Bison bison bison | reverse complement strand
CAGGGTTCAGTAATATGTGAACCGTGAACTTCCTGATGTTCAAGCGGGTTTTAGAAAAGGCAGAGGAGCCAGAGATCTAGTTGGCAACATACACTGGATCATGAAAAAAAACAAAAGAGTTCCAGAAAAAAAACATTTATTTCTACTTTACTATGTCAAAGCCTTTGACTGTGTGGATCACAATAAACTGTAAAATTCTGAAAGCGATGGGAATACCAGACCACCTGACCTGCCTCTTGAGAAATCTGTATGCAGGTCAGGAAGCAACAGTTAGAACTCATCACGGAACAACAGACTGGTTCCAAATAGCAAAAAGAGTAAGTCAAGGCTGTATATTGTTACCCTGCTTATTTAACTTCTATGCAGGGTATATCATGAGGAACTCTGGACTGGAAGAAGCAAAAGCTGGAATCAAGATTGCAGGGAGAATTATCAATAACCTCAGATATGCAGATGATACCACCCTTATGGCAGAAAGTGAAGAGGAGCTAAAAAGCCTCTTGATGCAAGTGAAAGTGGAGAGTGAAAAAGTTGACTTAAAGCTCAACATTCAGAAAATGAAGATGATGGCATCCAGTCCCATGTACTTCATGGGAAATAGATGGGGAAACAGTGGAAACA
>NW_011398878.1:0-506 GCF_000754665.1 Bison bison bison | reverse complement strand
ATACATCACAGGCAGATCCTTTGAGAACCTATAGAGGGGCCTCTTCCCTCTACCACAAAACCTGGGTGTCAGGGAAGGCTTTCCAGAGGCACCATTTCGTTGAGGTCCATAGGTTGAACCTAGGTAAACCAGGGTTGAGATGCAGGAAGAATTTCAGGCAGGGAAAATAGCATCTTGGAAGGCTAATGTGACCAGGGAAACTTAGGACATTCAAGAAACGAAAAATGCCCTATGGGATGGAAGCCAAAGAGTGCAGAGGGCATTCCAGGCAAAAGACATCAGAGAAGAACGTGAGGAGCAAGCCTGAAGGGAAGTGGTCGTATCTTCAATATGCTGGGAAAATACGAGAGCCGTTGGAGCAGGGAGGTGACAGCATTGCATCTGCATTTCCAAAAGGTCATCTTGCTCCACATCACTAATGATTGGAGAGGCTCAACTCCAAACTCCAAGGAGGGACCACTTCACATGAGTCCGATTGGGCCTCACTGCGATGTCTGTCAATAACC
>NW_011398877.1:0-573 GCF_000754665.1 Bison bison bison | reverse complement strand
AGCTCCAAGAGATACCCGTCGCGACTCGAGAGCAGAGCGGGGTTCTTTGCTTCCACTCGAGATGAATGCCTGTCTCCCCGGGTGCGTCTGGAATCGCAACCCCGACGATCCCGGTCGCCCCTGGAGAGGAACATTGGCTTCTGGACACAAGCCCAGATGAGGTCTATTGGCCCTGCAGTCACTCGAGAGCAATCCCCAGCTTTCCTTCGCAACTCGAATGGAAGATTGGACTTCCCTGGGCCAACACAAGAGGCATCCCGAATTCCCCGTCGTAACTCGAGAATCCCGCCGCAACTCGAGAAAAACCACGTGGTTCCCCCGTCATCGCAAGATGAAGCCCTTTCCCGCTACAGCGTCTCAGGAGAAGTCCCACGTTAGGAATTGGAGGTCGAAACGGTACTTGGCACCCTTGATGCGCCCCCACAAAGTTCCCCGGCATCCCGGTCTCCCTGGAGAGGAACACCGAGGTTTTCTGGCACCACTTCCTCTGAGACCCTTCTACCCTCCTGAACTCCACAGGAGGGTCGACTCCCTTGCTTTGTCTGGAAGGGGTTCCCGACCTTCCGGTCGCAC
>NW_011398876.1:0-666 GCF_000754665.1 Bison bison bison | reverse complement strand
GTTAATTAAGGATATAAAGAGTAATAGAATGAGGATAGCTCAGTGAGGAAATTCAGAGGAGAAAAGAGGCTGAAGAATTCAGCCAGAAGGTAAGAGAAAGAACGACATGGTGAGACCAAGTTTCGGTGAACAAGGCCCGCACTTTATTTTTCAAAGTAGTTTTTATACCTTAAGTTATGCATAGAGGATAATGGGGGAAGGGGTAGAGTCTTGCAGCAAACCAGGCTTTCTTCCTGCAAACTTATCATATGCAAACGCTTAGGTGATTTGCATCATCTTCTGGCCCGGAGGCCTGTTAACATTTTAAGACCTTTTCTTCAGAAAACTTATTTTTCTCTAAAGGTGGTTGGTCAGGAGCCACCCTCCAAAAAAGCATTAGATAAAGTTGCATTCCTACAGAGCAAAGGTGTGGTGGGCTATAACACAAAAAGGAATTAACTCAAGGGTCCCAGGTTACAAACATTAAAGCTACTACTTACACCAATTATATTAATCAATACACTGCCAGGGACACAGCAGGTAAGGGATATGGAACCTTAGCAGCAAACAATGGCCCAACAAGTGAAAAACCATTCACCAATACAATTTCTAATCAATCTTCTAACTACTCAAAAGAATCTGTGTTTAGACAGTTTAGAACATCTCCTGCCTCTCACAGTTGGGAGG
>NW_011398875.1:0-645 GCF_000754665.1 Bison bison bison | reverse complement strand
GGCTTAGTGAGAGGAGACATGAAATTTCAAAATAATTGGGACTGGAAAGTAAAGAAATTGAAACAGTCTGGCTCATGTCAAGCAAGAGTTCAGAAATGGCACCATGTCATCTTCAGTTTCTTCCCCTGGGTCTTTCATGCCTGGAACTTGGAAAGAAATAGGGGCTAAGGGTGTCCTTGAGTAGCAAGGATAAAGAAAATGGATCTTTTCTTTAATTTGCCCTTAAAGGTTTGTGTAAAGGAGTAAAAACACAGACCCTGCCTTTGCTACTCTTCTCCGTATTTAAGTCCCTACCAGAAATATAATGCTGAGAATAGTATTTCCACATATTTATAACTTCTTTATGATGAACTACCATGATTTTCCTTTCCCTCAAAGCTGGTAAAGTTACAGTTCTACCTCAGAAACTGTGAGGAGATCAAATTTGGCCTTTAAATAAACTAATTTGAAAGGTTTATAAAAATATTAGAGACTTTAAAAAAAGGAATAGGGGGACTTGAATATTCCAAAGTGTGAAAATGCCACATTTTTACACTCAAATGATTCAAAATAGATGAACAGAATGCTTCCAAACTTTCTAAAAATATGCACCTTCAGGCAATTAAAAAAATCAATCTAAAGGGTCATTTATTTCAAGAACCTAAG
>NW_011398874.1:0-820 GCF_000754665.1 Bison bison bison | reverse complement strand
ATTTTTGTGTCCCTTGGCTTGTTATTTAATCAACAGCCAGTAAATCATTGATTCAAGTAGTAGTATTGTCAGCACACATTCATAGATTTAGCACTTAATGTTCCCATACATAAATAACATGCGACAGACTTTAAAATAACATTGCAGCATTTATAATACTTTACTACTTTTTTGTTTTGTTTTTGTTTTTTGACCACGCTTTGCAGCTTGTGGGACCTTAATTCCCTGACCAGTGATGAAATGCGAGCTCCCTGACATAGAAGTGTGGAGTCCTAATCACTGGATTGCCAGGGAAGTCCCTATAATATTGTATTTTTAAACAGTTCAGGTAATTTTATTCTGTTCCGTGTATGTATATTTTTGACAGAAGTGGGAGACTATATGCTGTTTTGTAAACCATTTAAAATTTTATTTTTCAGTTTTTGTATTGTTACTGTCTTTTGAAGTCAGTATATACAGATCCTGCTCATCTATTTTTAGTTAGTGTGTTATATGTGGTTGTACCTTAGTTTAACCAATTCCTTATTGGCAGACTTTCAGATTGTCTCTGGGTTTTTGTACTAACATTTCAGTTATACATCATGTGTACTTGTGTTTACTTTCTTAGCATAAATTGTAGAATAGGTCTGCTGAATCATATTATATACATTTTAAGGGCTTTTGATGTCCATAGCTATTTTTTTTTGAAATACCAACTAGTTTGCTTTTCCTCCAGTAGTATTTGAAAATGGAGAATTTCCTGGCGGTCTAGTGGTTAGACACTCCACTACTCTGGCCCGGGTTCAGTCCTTGTTTGGGGAACTAAGATTCTGCAAGCCGT
>NW_011398873.1:0-600 GCF_000754665.1 Bison bison bison | reverse complement strand
AACATTTGTAAATGTCATTTTCTTTATTTGTAAAATAGGGATACTAAAGAATTGTTCTTGTAAGATCATTACTTGAAATGATGTGTGTAAACTTAATAGCAGAATTGCTGGCACATATAATTAAGTAGACATTATCCATTATTAAGAAGAGGTGGCAAGAATACACAGAAGAACTGTACAAAAAAGATCTTCATGACCCAGATAATCACGAAGGTGTGATCACTCACACTCACCTAGAGCTGGACATCCTGGAATGTGAAGTCAGGTGGGCCTTAGGAAGCATCACTATGAACAAAGCTAGTAGAGGTGATGGAATTCCAGTTGAGCTATTCAAATCTTAAAAGACAATGCTGTGAAAATGCTGCACTCAATATGTCAGCAAATCTAGAGAACTCAGCAGTGGCCACAGGACTGGAAAAGGTCAGTTTTCATTCCAATCCCAAAGAAAGGAAATCCCAAAGAATTCTCAAACTACCGCACAATTGCACTTATCTCACACGCTAGTAAAGTAATGCTCAAAATTCTCCAAGCCAGGCTTCGGCAATATGTGAACCGTGAACTTCCAGATATTCAAGCTGGTTTTAGAAAAGGCAGAGGAAT
>NW_011398872.1:0-525 GCF_000754665.1 Bison bison bison | reverse complement strand
CAAAAACATCACCAACAATGAAATGTAAAGCTAGAGAATGCATACATTAAAAGAAAGCTCGAATAAGCAACCTGTCTTTACACCTAGGCAGAAAAGGGAGAGCTGACCAAACTCAAAGCTAGAAGAAGGAGGGAAAATAGTAAAGATTGGCTCTCAGATAAATATACAGAAGAGGAAAACCAAAGAAATCAATTTTAAACAAAAGTTACTTCAAACAGGTCAACAAAAGTAACAAATCTTTAGCTATATCGACTAGAAAAAAGACAACTAAAATCAGTAACAAAGAGGAAACGTAACTGCTGATATCAGAAAATAGCACAGTAAGGGAGAGCTCTGAGCAGCTGAGCGCTGTAAGACTGGATAACCGAGATGAAATTCTGTTATTTAAGCCTCAGTCTGTGGTATTCTATTCTGGCACCCCTAGCAAACTAGCATAGCTTTACCCTCTTTCTTGCAAATAAAAGTTATGAAAATAGTGCCAAAACCCACAAAGTATATAAAGTATCCGAAAGGAGGAAAAAAGAA
>NW_011398871.1:0-654 GCF_000754665.1 Bison bison bison | reverse complement strand
TCAGGGGGCTTCTCATGGTGGCTCTGAGAAGTCAGGGAAAGTGGAGGTGGGAGGGGCCTCTCGGCACTCCACTGGGTTTGGTGCATTGGAAGAGGGCCTCATCTCCAGTTGAGGCAGGAACCTCAGGGTTCCTCTGACTTCAGACTCCGATCGCAAGGTCCCTGCAGACTTGGGACAGGAGAGTCAGGCCTCGTCTTGGGTTGAGGCATGGAACTCCGCTTGCTTCTCGAGGTGTTCCCGGGGAGACAGGCCACTTGTCGAGCGGTATTTGGAACCTGGGCGTCTTTTCCCGACGATGCATGGGCGACTCACTGCCCCTTCGTGTTGACTTCATTCACAGGGTGGAGTTCGGAGAGGTGTCCGGGCATCGGGTTCTTACCAAGGGGGGACCGGGAAATCGGGGTGCTTCGCAATGTGGAAGCACCCACGAGGCCACGTCTGGAATGTCGTCGTGAGACCGGCCTCATCCTGAGGTGCGACCGGAAGGTCGGGAACCCCTTCCAGACAAAGCAGGGGAGTCGACCCTCCTGTGGAGATCAGGAGGGTAGAAGGGGCTCAGAGGAAGTGGTGCCGGAAAACCTCGGTGTTCCTCTCCAGGGAGACCGGGATGCCGGGCAACTTTGTGGGGGCGCATCAAGGGTGCCAAGTACCGTT
>NW_011398870.1:0-629 GCF_000754665.1 Bison bison bison | reverse complement strand
TTTCCCATGAAGTGATGGGACCAGATGCCATGATCTTCGATTTCTGAATGTTGAGCTTTAAGCCAACTTTTTCACTCTCCACTTTTGACTTTCATCAAGAGGCTTTTTAGTTCCTCTTCACTTTCTGCCATAAGGGTGGTGTCATCTGCATATCTGGGGTTATTGATATTTCTCCCGGCAATCTTGATTCCAGCTTGTGTTTCTTCCAGTCCAGCGTTTCTCATGATGTACTCTGCATATAAGTTAAATAAGCAGGGTGACAATATACAGCCTTGACGTATTCCTTTTCCTATTTGGAACTGTTGTTCCAAACAGGAAATATGTCTGTTGTTCCATGTCCAGTTCTAACTGTTGCTTCCTGACCTGCATACAGATTTCTCAAGAGGCAGGTCGGGTGGTCTGGTATTCCCATCTCTTTCAGAATTTTCCACAGTTTATTGTGATCCACACAGTCAAAGGCTTTGGCATAGTCAATAAAGCAGAAATAGATGTTTTTCTGGAACTCTCTTGCTTTTTTTGATGATCCAGCAGATGTTGGCAATTTGATCTGTGGTTCCTCTGCCTTTTTCTAAAACCAGCTTGAACATCAGGAGTTCATGGTTCACGTATTGCTGAATCCTGGCTTGGAG
>NW_011398869.1:0-714 GCF_000754665.1 Bison bison bison | reverse complement strand
ACCTGTATACACTAGCAGATAATAATACTGAAAAGGATTTAAAAAAAAATTACCCTTTCAATACTGTCAACATGAATCCAATGCTTTGCCACGGATGTCACGAGGATGCAAGACTGGCACACTGGAAATTCTACACCGTGGCTGAAAAAGATCCTGAATACATGGACAGATATTCCATAGCGATGGAAAGACTTAAGATGGCAATACCATGGAATGCATCTTCAATCTGAAATGAAGATTCGATATGACTTGATCGCTCAGAGCTTTTGTGTCATCAAGTGTTACGGAGGGATAAAAGAGATCCAGAAAGCTGCTGACATAGACTTGGGGCGGGGTGGGGGGGCGACGTAAGAGTACCCCTACGGGCTTTAGCCCGATGTGATGCAGCCACTAGCAGTCTGCTAAGGAAACAAAGGCAGTGTCTCAGAGCATGACACCAGACCCCCTCACCCACGACATGCATTGAGATAACATGGGCAGCAGGTGAGTCATCCCGGGCTAAAAAATGATTGACATGAATCTTGAAGAAAGGCAGATTTCCAGGCAAATATGTCATTTC
The DNA here is from genome assembly GCF_000754665.1 of Bison bison bison. Classification (NCBI taxonomy): domain Eukaryota; kingdom Metazoa; phylum Chordata; class Mammalia; order Artiodactyla; family Bovidae; genus Bison; species Bison bison. Next base: position 155 of record NW_011398869.1, on the reverse strand, counting down.
CTTAACATAGATGAGGAGAACAAGGTAGGAGGAAAACTTACTGTTTGGTTCAGGTCGCTTCTGAGCCTTTTGGGGGAACCGACCTGAAGCCAGGGTCTAATGGAAATACACAGGCTTTGAACATCGCTGAAGACCAACATTTCCTAAGGAAAAAA
>NW_011398868.1:0-750 GCF_000754665.1 Bison bison bison | reverse complement strand
AAATGCTTTCAATTTTTCACCATTGAGGATAATGTTTGCTGTGGGTTTGTCATATATAGCTTTTATTATGTTGAGGTATGTTCCTTCTATTCCTGCTTTCTGGAGAGTTTTTATCATAAATGGGTGTTGAATTTTGTCAAAGGCTTTCTCTGCATCTATTGAGATAATCATATGGTTTTTATTTTTCAATTTGTTAATGTGGTGTATTACATTGATTGATTTGCGGATATTGAAGAATCTTTGCATCCCTGGGATAAAGCCCACTTGGTCATGGTGTATGATGTTTTTAATGTGTTGTTGGATTCTGATTGCTAGAATTTTGTTTAGGATTTTTGCATCTATGCTCATCAGTGATATTGGCCTGTAGTTTTCTTTTTTTGTGGCATCTTTGTCAGGTTTTGGTATTAGGGTGATGGTGGCCTCATAGAATGAGTTTGGAAGTTTACCTTCCTCTGCAATTTTCTGGAAGAGTTTGAGCAGGATAGGTGTTAGCTCTTCTCTAAATTTTTGGTAGAATTCAGCTGTGAAGCCGTCTGGACCTGGGCTTTTGTTTGCTGGAAGATTTTTGATTACAGTTTCAATTTCCGTGCTTGTGATGGGTCTGTTAAGGTTTTCTATTTCTTCCTGGTCGAGTTTTGGAAAGTTGTACTTTTCTAAGAATTTGTCCATTTCTTCCTCGTTGTCCATTTTATTGGCATATAATTGTTGATAATAGTCTCTTATGATCCTTTGTATTTCTGTGTTGTCCGT
>NW_011398867.1:0-1015 GCF_000754665.1 Bison bison bison | reverse complement strand
CGCCAGGCCCGCACACGGACAAAGGACTGAACAGAGATAGCCGGCGGCAGACCATCCCCTCCGGTGATAGGCAGCCAGAGCCGAAGGGGACAATCGCAGCCCCAGAGAGACATTATCTATAAAACTGTAAGCAGGCTTCTTTGCTAACTAAAACTTCTTGGGGGTCTGGACGGTCAACATCTGCCTGAGAAGGTGTGCCGGTGCACACCTAGATAACCGAGCAGCAGGGAGGTGATAAGGCGCAGCAATCGCGCGCGCCAAACACCTCATCACCTGAGCTGCTTGGATCTGGGAAGGGCACAAAACGCAGGCCCAACCGACAGTCTGCACCTCTGAGGACTACCCGAGTGCCTGAACCTGAGCAGCCTGGACCTGGGAAGTACAGGCAGCCCAGGGCCGGCCGCGGATGGTTCCTGGCAGAGCAACCTAGAGCCTGAGCAGCGTGGGCAGAGGCTACACGCGCCGTGAACGGGGGGCAGACCCAGTGTGGCTGAGGTGCTGCAAGCACATGCCAGTGTTATTTGTTTGCAGCATCCCTCCCTACCTCCCCTCAGCGCGACTGAACAAGTGAGACCTAAAAAAAAAAAAAAAAGTAGTCCTCCACCATCCCCTTTGTATCAGAGCAGAAACCAGACACTGAAGAGACCAGAAAACAGAAGAAGCTATAACAGAGGGAACCGCATTGGAAGCTACAGGCAATAGATTAAAACCATGTGGTTACTACCAACTACATAGGAAGGGGCCTATAGATCTTGAGAAATATAAGTCGGACCAAGGAACTAGCCAAAAATGAACTGAACCCACAATACTCACAACAAAACCGGAGAAAGTCCTAGATATAATATTTTTACTATTTGTACAATCATTCTTTTTTTTTTTCAATTATTCTTTTTAATTAAAAAAATTTTTTAAAGTCCTCTATTATTCCTTTAATTTCCACTTTTATAACCGATTACTTTGCAAAAAAAAAAAAAAGAAGACCCTATTTTTTTTAAGCAAACTTCATATATATATA
>NW_011398866.1:0-745 GCF_000754665.1 Bison bison bison | reverse complement strand
ACTTGCCAGCTGAGCTGCGTGATTCCTGCCTGGTCACGTGCTTGATTATTGCCAGTTGAGCAGCATGATTCGTCATTTCCGAGCTCCATGCTTATTGCCTGCTGATTGCGTGGTTCGTGTCTGCTCAGCTCTTTGAGTATTGCCTCCTGAGGTCCCTGTTCGGTCGCCACCTGCCGGGGGCCAGCCCCAAGTGATCCAGGGTATTCGAAGGAGAGATGGCCTAGGCGACTATTTATATGCTAATCAGAGATGTCAAGAATAATAGTATGAGGAGAGCTCAGTAGGAAAATTCGGTGGAGAAAAGAGACTGAGTAGCTTGGTTTACGCGGAAGACCAATCAAACTTCAAGACAAGAAGTTTGCACCACATACGTAGGCCGCAGGCGCCCTCTCGAATAGCGAAAGGTGCCTCACCCTAGACACCTTCTCGAGTGGGTCTTAGCAGCCCAGGTACAATTAGTAAGCGTGGTGGGTTCCGCGCTCCAGATGGAGACTCAGTTGGAAGGCAAAGGGAAGAATGACAAGGAACTTTATGAATTGGAGCTGTAAGTTAACTCTTTGACAGAGAGAGCGAGATGGTGGTGGTGGACAGCCCCCAGTGAAATCAGAGGTGAGAGCACAAAGCAATACAGAAAGCAGACTCCGGTTTTTTCGGGGAGAGATGCTCGAGAATATCCGGGTGGACTCCTGAGGCTCGATCCCGCATTTGCGTATGCCGAGCCTCCTTCCTCATGACCTTTGTCCAG
>NW_011398865.1:0-632 GCF_000754665.1 Bison bison bison | reverse complement strand
GGATTCTCGAGTTACGACGGGGAATTCAGGCTGCCTCTTGTGTTGGCCCAGGCAAGTCCAATCTTCCATTCGAGTTGCGAAAAAAGCTGGGGATTGCTCTCGAGTGACTGCAGGGCCAATAGACCTCATCTAGGCTTGTGTCCAGAAGCCAATGTTCCTCTCCAGGGGCGACAGGGATCTCGGGGTTGCATTCCAGACGCACCCGGGGAGACAGGCATTCATCTCGAGTGGAAGCAAAGAACCCCGCTCTGCTCTCGAATCGCGACGGGTATCTCTTGGAGCTTACTGGGTGGACTCAAGGGAGTCAAGCCTCCTGAGGCGTTTGGAGAGAGGTCGCGAGATTGGTCTCTAGGCCATGCAGGAGACGAAGGCCCTCATCTCTCGATGACGGGGGAATCTCGGGGTAGTTCTCGAGCCGCGGCCCCAGTGTGCGGTTTCTCACGAGGTACGACGGCGAGGTCAGTGAGCCTCTCGTGGGGCGCCAGGGAAGTCGGGTCTCCATGCGAGTGGCGAGGGGGAGCGCGTCATTGCTCCCGAGCCATGGTAGGGGAATCTGGCCTCGAGACGCGTTGAAGAAGGTCTCTCGAGGTCTTTCTCGGGTTGAGGCAGGAAACCCTGGGCTCCCTCGACTT
>NW_011398864.1:0-747 GCF_000754665.1 Bison bison bison | reverse complement strand
CTAAATTGGCAGATGGGTTCTATACCACCAGAGTCACCTAGGAAGCACCCTGCTATAAATATACTTAACAGGAAATGCACTCCAGGCCTGTTTGGTCTCTCGTCAATCAAAAACCACCAAGATTTGGTCAGAACTGAAAAATTCAAACAATAAAATCTTTGTAAAGACAAACTACACTCAAGGAATCTATATGCCCCTGACCAGTTCAGCTACAAACGACTCCAAAGGGGAGAGTCTAACTCTTTCTGGGGAGAGGGGTGCCCCACTCCCAGCCCGATGGTCGTTAGGTCCCCAGCATTGCTTTTGCTCTAGGCCAAAGCTGTCCAGTGAAGTGTACTATGGACTACAAACTCAAGCTCCATATGATACCTTAAATTTCTAGTAACCACATTTAAAAACATAAAGAAGCAGATGAAATTAATTTTCAAATTATATTTTAATCCAGTAACAAAAAAGTATTATCATTTCAACATGTGATCAATATGTCACAAGTCATGGCTGGCGTGCAGGTAAGTCTGACCTTATTTTGATGACTAAATACATTCCTTTCTAAGACAAAGTGCCACTCCTAGGATGGGAAGCTAAAATGGGAACCCCTTTACCTTGGGAGTAAGCCTGTCAGGTAAAACACAAGACATCTAGTTAAATTTGGTTTTCAGTGAATAATTTTTAGTATAAGTACATCCCAAGTATTGCAGGAGATGGACTTCTACTAAACAAAAGAAAAAAAAAAGTTTTCATTGTTTC
>NW_011398863.1:0-652 GCF_000754665.1 Bison bison bison | reverse complement strand
GTTTCTTACACTGAGCCATAAGACACTAATTATATTTGACTGGCTTGATGTTTAAAAAGCAGCAATTATATGTGATTTAACCTAATCAGCCCTCTGATGGGATTAATCATTGGGTATTGTTGGAGTATGGAGAAATATCTACATGGACTAAAACCTGGCTTTTAAAAATTCAACTTTTTTCCTTGTTAGGAAAGCAATATATCAGAGAAAAATATTAAAGAATAAGTTCATTTGCACAGTCTCTCCACTTTTACTGCCACTCCTCATGTGTGATCCATCATCACCTCTCCCTTGGAGTACTGCAAGAGCTTCTTAACTGGCTTCTCCGCTTTCATTCTTCTTGAACTTGGGCATAAACTTGGGTGAGCATACATGTACACATGTACAATGGACATGAATTTGAGCAAGCTCCAGGAGATGTCAAAGGACAGGGAAGCCTGGTGTTCTGCAGTCCATGGGGGGTCACAAAGAGTTGGACATGACTGAACAACTTAACAAGATAAAACAAAATAAATAAAAGCAAAACTAAACACATAGGAGACTTCCCTGGTGGTCTAGCAGTTAAGGGTTCACCTGCCGATGCCGGGGACACAAATTCAATCCCTTGTCCAGGAGGATCCCACATGCCATGGAATAACTAAGCCACAACTAC
>NW_011398862.1:0-563 GCF_000754665.1 Bison bison bison | reverse complement strand
GGCTCAGTTAAACCGTTTCACTTTCATTCATTCATGTACATAGAGTTCCATTAATCCTTCGTTAAGGAATTCAGTAAGTTATACTTTCTTACATCTTCACCATCTCTTGGTTTACACAAATGTCAATTCCTAGTCCAGCACTTATTTATAAAATGAGTGTTACAGGTAGTAATAGTGCATAAATGATGATGAGCAATGACAGGAAGTTTATTTCTTCTCTGTTTGACTTCTCATTTTTATACAACCAAGCAGTGAAATATACTTACGGATGTGAATATTTTAGTGGCGTGTAGAAATACATAGTGTTGGCACAATAATTATCAGGGTATCGTGTCTTTTTCATATATTCCTTTGGAGATTCTGTTCCATTATACATTATCATAAGATATTCAATACAGTTTCCAAAACTATAGAGTAGGTCCTTGTGGTTTCTTTCATACATAGTACTATGTAGTTGTTAATAATTCAAACAAAAACTGGTACACAAATATTCATAGCGACCTTATTCACAATAGCCCAAAGGTAGAACCCATTCAAGTGTCCATCGGTGGGTGAATGAATAT
>NW_011398861.1:0-531 GCF_000754665.1 Bison bison bison | reverse complement strand
CCTCAGATATGCAGATGACACACCCTTATGGCAGAAAGTGAAGAGGAACTAAAAAAGCCTCTTGATGAAAGTGAAAGAGGAGAGTGAAAAAAGTTGGCTTAAAGCTCAACACTCAGAAAACGAAGATCATGGCATCCGGTCCCATCACTTCATGGGAAATAGATGGGGAAACAGTGGAAATAGTGTCAGACTTTATTTTTCTGGGCTGCAAAATCACTACAGATGGTGACTGCAGCCATGAAATTAAAAGACGCTTACTCGTTGGAAGGAAATTATGAACAATCTAGATAGCGTATTCAAAAGCAGAAGACGTTACTTTGCCAACAAAGGTTCGTCTAGTCAAGGCTATGGTTTTTCCAGTGGTCATGTATGGATGTGAGAGTTGGACTGTGAAGAAGGCTGAGCGCCGAAGAATTGATGCTTTTGAACTGTGGTGTTGGAGAAGACTCTTGAGAGTCCCTTGGACTGCAAGGAGATCCATCCAGTCCATTCTGAAGGAGATCAGCCCTGGGATTTCTTTGGAAGGAATGA
>NW_011398860.1:0-865 GCF_000754665.1 Bison bison bison | reverse complement strand
GTAAAAGAATAGAAACTAGAACACTTTCTAACACCATACACCAAAATAAACTCAAAATGGATTAAAGATCTAAATGTAAGACCAGAAACTATAAAACTCCTAGAGGAAAACATAGGCAAAACATTCTCTGACATAAATCACAGCAGGATCCTCTATGACCCACATCCCAGAGTAATGGAAATAAAAGCAAAAATAAACAAATAGGACCTAATTAATCTTAAAATCTTTTGCACAGTGAAGAAAACTACAAGCAAGGTGAAAAGACAGCCTTCAGAATGGGAGAAAATAATAGCAAATGAAGCAACTGACAAAGAATTAATCTCAAAAGTATACAAGCAGCTCACACAGCTCAATACCAGAAAAATAAACGACAGAATAAAAAATTGGGAAAAAGACCTAAACAGACATTTCTCCAAAGAAGGCATACAGATGGCTAACAAACACATGAAAAAGGTGCTCAACATCACTCATTATCAGAGAAATGCAAATCAAAACCACTATGAGGTACCATTTCACACCAGTCAGAATGGCTGCGATCCAAAAGTCTACAAATAATAAATGCTGGAGAGGGTGTGGAGAAAAGGGAACCCTTTTACACTGTTGGTGGGAATGCAAACTAGTACAGCCACTATGGAGAACAGTGTGGAGATTCCTTAAAAAACTGGAAATAGAACTGCCTTATGATCCAGCAATCCCACTGCTGGGCATACACACTGAGGAAACCAGAAGGGAAAGAGACACGTGTACCCCCAATGTTCATACGCAGGCACTGTTTATAATAGCCAAGACATGGAAGCAACCTAGATGTCCATCAGCAGATGAATGATAAGAAAGCTGTGGTACATATACACAAATGGAGTATTAC
>NW_011398859.1:0-687 GCF_000754665.1 Bison bison bison | reverse complement strand
CATGTTAGCTGCATTGTTAGTCAGCTTATAATTAAATTAACCGTGAATCATTTTAGCGGCCTGTGAAGTGGTAACCAGTCCATTTTGTGGTCTTTTGACACTGTTTTTATAATTGGCATCATTGGCTAATTAGTTGATATTTAAAATTCTTTGATGATTTCTCTGTGGATTTCCAAATATTTGGAAAAAACAGTTCTGTATGTTTTCCTTGCTGTTGGAGTTCTCTGACAGTGTGTCTGCTTTCATCATTGGTTTTGATTCCCTCTCTCATCCTGTTGTCTGCTTAGTCATCATGAATCCAGATCCCCCCCAGCCCCCGAGGCTGTAGTTTACCCATCCATCTCCCGTCCCCCGTCCCTCACTTGCTCTGGTCATAGCCGTTCTGTGGTCCACAGCGTGTGTCCCCTTAGTCGGGTTTGTGCTTTGTCTTCATGTGTCATTAATGGTGTTTTTCCCCATAGCAGTAAGTTGAATTGGTGTATCACTGTGCAGTTACAGGAGAAGGCAGTGGCAACCCACTCCAGTACTCTTGCCTGGAAAATCCCATGGACAGAGGAACCTGGTAGGCTGCAGTCCATGGGGTTGCACAGAGTCGGACACGACTGAAGGGACTTAGCAGCAGCAGCACACAGTTATAAGCATAATATATGTAGATGGATCCTAAACTACATATCATGTGTAATTCAT
>NW_011398858.1:0-541 GCF_000754665.1 Bison bison bison | reverse complement strand
GCGCCCCCACCAAAGTTCCCCGGCATCCCGGTCTCCCTGGAGAGGAACACCGAGGTTTTCCGGCACCACTTCCTCTGAGCCCCTTCTACCCTCCTGATCTCCACAGGAGGGTCGACTCCCCTGCTTTGTCTGGAAGGGGTTCCCGACCTTCCGGTCGCACCTCAGGATGAGGCCGGTCTCACGACGACATTCCAGTCTTGGCCTCGTGGGTGCTTCCACATTGCGAAGCACCCCGATTTCCCGGTCCCCTCTTGGTAAGAACCCGATGCCCGGACACCTCTCCGAACTCCACCCTGTGAATGAAGTCAACACGAAGGGGCAGTGAATCGCCCGTGCATCGTCCGGAAAAGACCCCCAGGTTCCAAATACCGCTCGACAAGTGGCCTCTCTCCCCGGGGACACCTCGAGAGGCAAGCGGAGTTCCATGCCTCAACCCAAGACGAGGCCTGACTCTCCTGTCCCCAGTCTGCAGGGACCCTGCGATCGGAGTCTGAAATCACAGGAACCCTGAGGTTCCTGCCTCAACTGGAGATGAGGCCCT
>NW_011398857.1:0-788 GCF_000754665.1 Bison bison bison | reverse complement strand
GGATGTCTGGCTGTAGGTCAGTTATCACACCATTGTGATTATCTGGATCATGTAAGTATCTTTTTTGTTACAGTTCTGTGTATTCTTGCCATCTCTTCTCAATATCTTCTGCTTCTGTTAGGTCCATACCATTTCTGTCTTTTATTGAGCTCATCTTTGCATGAAATGTTCCTTTGGTATCTCTGATTTTCTTGAAGAGATCCCTAGTCTTTCCCATTCTGTTGTTTTCCTCTATTTCTTTGCATTGATCGCTGAAGAAGGCTTTCTTATCTCTTCTTGCTATTCTTTGGAACTCTGCATTCAGATGTTTATATCTTTCCTTTTCTCCTTTGCTTTTCGCTTCTCTTCTTTTCACAGCTATTTGTAGGGCCTCCCCAGACAGCCATTTTGCTTTTTTACATTTCTTTTCTGTGGGAATGGTCTTAATCCCTGTCTCCTGTACAATGTCATGAACCTCATTCCATAGTTCATCAGGCACTCTATCTATCAGATCTAGGCCCTTAAATCTATTTCTAACTTCCACTGTATAATCATAAGCGATTTGATTTAGGTCATACTTGAATGGTCTAGTGGTTTTCCCTACTTTCTTCAATTTAGGTCTGAATTTGGCAATAAGGAGTTCATGGTCTGAGCCACAGTCAGCTCCTGGTCTTGTTTTTGCTGACTGTATAGAGCTTCTCCATCTTTGGCTGCAAAGAATATAATCAATCTGATTTCGGTGTTGACCATTTGGTGATGTCCATGTATAGAGTATTCTCTTGTGTTGTTGGAAGAGGGTGTTTGCTATG
>NW_011398856.1:0-538 GCF_000754665.1 Bison bison bison | reverse complement strand
GTTATAGCAGTAAAAAGGATGCACAGGGAGATTCCCACTCCAGCCAGCCTGTGGCTCCAGCATATCCTCCCTCAGTTCTTGCTGGGCTCGACCCACCTCCGCCTTTCGTAGAACCGCGAGAGCTTATATCTATCCCTGCTTCTTTGCCTGGTGAAAAACATAAAATTAAAAGTGAGATATTATTATCTCCTCTTCAAGAAGCAATTAAGTGAGCTAATGATGAAGGAGAACATATCCCGGGTTTTCAGGAATCTATCCAGTATTTGAAAATGCTCAACAGCAGAGGTATTATGAACCTCTACCCTTTAAGCAACTAAAAGAGTTAAAAATGGCTTGTGCACAATACGGCCTGACTGCGCCGTTGACTCAGGCTATTATAGAGGCTTTAGGAAATCAAATCTGCCACCTAATGACTGGAAACAGGTTGCTCGGGCTTGTTTATCTGGAGGAGATTATTTACTATGGAAATCTGAGTTTTCTGAGCAGTGTGGGATCACAGCCAATATCAATCGGCGACAGGGACTGAACACCACTTATG
>NW_011398855.1:0-653 GCF_000754665.1 Bison bison bison | reverse complement strand
GTTCTCGAGCGGGGCCCCAGTGTGCGGTTTCTCACGAGGTACGACGGCGAGGTCAGCGAGCCTCTCGTGGGGGCGGGCCAGGGAAGTCGGGTCTCCATGCGAGTGGCGAGGGGGAGCGCGTCATTGCTCCCGAGCCATGGTAGGGGAATCTGGCCTCGAGACGCGTTGAAGAAGGTCTCTCGAGGTCTTTCTCGGGTTGAGGCAGGAAACCCTGGGTTCCCTCGACTTGTGCAGGTGACCTCAGGGGGCTTCTCATGGTGGCTCTGAGAAGCCAGGGAAACTGGAGGTGGGAGGGGCCTCTCGCGACCCCACTGGGTTTGGTGCATTGGAAGAGGGCCTCATCTCCAGTTGAGGCAGGAACCGCAGGGTACCTCTGATTTCAGACTCCGATCGCAGGGTCCCTGCAGACTGGGGACAGGAGAGTCAGGCCTCGTCTTGGGTTGAGGCATGGAACTCCGCTTGCCTCTCGAGATGTCCCCGGGGAGAGAGGCCGCTTGTCGAGCTGTATTTGGAACCTGGGTTTTTTTTCCGAACGGTGCACGGAAAAACTGCCCCTTCGTGTGGACTTCATTCACAGGGTGGAGTTCGGAGAGGTGTCCGGGCATCGGGTTCTTCTCAAGAGGGGACCGGGAAATCGGGGTCCTACGGAATGT
>NW_011398854.1:0-556 GCF_000754665.1 Bison bison bison | reverse complement strand
AAATCATTTAAAGTTAGTAAACAATCTCTCTGCAGCTTCAAAGGGGCATTATCAGTTTTTAAAACTTTTGGCACACCTAAATAATGAGAAGCAAGTAAAGAGGTGTTGCACAACATGTTTATAAGCTTCTCCAGTTAGTTTTGTTAAACCAAATCTGGTCTATAGCTTTTTTAGATGACAAGCAACCATCTAATCTTTGCTTGAATACTTCCAGCAACAGGAAACTCACTACTCTTCAAGGTTTTAAACTCTCCCTCACCTTTTTTTTTTTTTTCTTACAGCATTCTCACCCCGCATAACACTTTCTCTAATCCCACCAACTCATTTTCAGTATTATACGTGGGCCAGGAACTAGGCCAGTCTTTTCCAGAAATGTTAAGAGACATCTGTTCCTGTGTCTAATAGCCCTGACATTTTATTTTCTTGAATTAAAAGATCTTTTAAAGGCCTTGGAGCTGTAATTTCCTGCACCCAAAAGGCTAGATCACTAAATCTAAATGCTCTGTGTCTCTTAGCTTGAGAAGTCGAGGTTTTTCTTGTCTAATAGTAAGGTAAA
>NW_011398853.1:0-765 GCF_000754665.1 Bison bison bison | reverse complement strand
CACCAAAGGATCTTACCAACCCAGGGATCGAACCCAGGTCTCCTGCATGGCAGGCAGATTCTTTTACTGCCTGAGCCATGAGAAAGCCCATAATAATTAAAGGGACTGACTGTCTCAATGGTAAAGTACATAAATCTATAGATCAAAGAAAATACTTAGTGTCCATTCCAGTGGATTAAATAAATAAAAAAGACTGCACACAGCAATGTAAACTTTTAGAACAAAGTCAGATTGGTATTAAATTTCTTATCAGTAACACTGAGTGCTAGAAGATATTTTCAGATACAGGCTCAGAAAATTTATGTACCATAGTCCTTCTTTAGGGAGCTGTGACAATAAACTATAGCAAAAATGAAAATAAACCAAAAATATGTTGGCATGAATCCAGAAAAAATGGTCGGAAGCCCATGAATCCAGAAAAACACGGAAGTGCTGAGATGACAGCTGTGTGGCAAGATTAGAGAGCAATACTTCTAGAGAGGAGCAGGGATATGGAGTCCCCTGGGGGAAGATTTGGGAGACAGGGGGACTTCATGACATCTTGAAGAGTTTTAGAAGAAAGTGAAGAGAGATCAGTTTCAGTTTCTGATATGTGAAGAACTTAGAAGTTTTCTCTTTCGCCCTCACAAGCTAAAAGCTGTATCAACTGCAAATCAATGACTTTCCTTAGATCCATCAGAGAATTGAGATAACTGTAGAATTACCACCTGGAATTCCACAGAAACAGGTAACTATAGAGAATCACAGCTGAAGATCAGCTTACCT
>NW_011398852.1:0-857 GCF_000754665.1 Bison bison bison | reverse complement strand
GAAGGCCCTCAAGTCGCGATGACGGGGGAGGCTCGGGGTTGTTCTCGAGCTGCGGCCCCAGTGTGCGGTTTCTCGCGAGGTACGACGGCGAGGTCAGTGAGTCTCTCGTGGGGCGCCAAATAAGTCGGGTCTCCATGCGAATGGCGAGGGGGAGCGCGTCATTGCTCTCAAGTCATAGTAGGGGAATCTGGCCTCGAGACGTGTTGAAGAAGGTCTCTCGAGGTCTTTCTCGGGTTGAGGCAGGACACCCTGGGGTCCCTCGACTTGTTCAGGTGACCTCAGGGGGCTTCTCATGGTGGCTCTGAGAAGTCAGGGAAACTGGAGGTGGGAGGGGCCTCTCGGCACTCCACTGGGTTTGGTGCATTGAAACCGGGCCCCATCTCCAGTTGAGACATGAACCTCACGGTTCCTCTGCTTTCAGACTCCGATCGGAAGGTCCCTGCAGACTTGGGAAAGGAGAGTCAGGCCTCGTCTTGGGTTGAGGCATGGAACTCCGCTTGCCTCTCGAGGTGTTCCCGGGGAGACAGGCCACTTGTCGAGCGGTATTTGGAACCTGGGGGATTTTTCCCGACGATGCACGGGCGAGTCACTACCCCTTCGTGTTGACTTCATTCACAGGGTGGAGTTCGAAGAGGTGTCCGGGCATCGGGTTCTTATCAAGAGGGGACCGGGAAATCGGGGTCCTTCGGAATGTGGAACCACCCACGAGGCCACGTCTGGAATGTCGTCGTGAGACCGGCCTCATCCTGAGGTGCGACCGGAAGGTCGGGAACCCCTTCCAGACAAAGCAGAGGAGTCGACCCTCCTGTCCAGATCAGGAGGGTAGAAGGGGCTCAGAGGAAGTGGTGCCGGAAAAC
>NW_011398851.1:0-634 GCF_000754665.1 Bison bison bison | reverse complement strand
ATTAAAGTTGTGTGTGAAGGCTACCAGACCCATACCATACTCCCCCTTATCAGCTTGTCACATTTCTTACCAAAACTTTTCCTACCTACCTATACACATACATACTCTGTGAGTCTCCTAGGGCTATAGGAACAAGGCACCACAAACTGGGTGACTTGAACAACTGAAATTTATTTTAAAAAATAATAATAGGGGCTTCCCCAGTGGCTTAGTGGTAAAGAATCCGCAACCAATGCAGGAGACACGGGTTCCATTCCTGGTTCAGGAAGATCCCACATGCCTCAGAACAACTAAGCCAGTGCAACACAACTCCTGAGCCTGTGCTCTAGAGCCTGGGAGCCACGACTCCTGAAGCCGAATGCCCTAAAGCCCATGAGAGGCCACTGCAATGAGAAGCCCCCGCACAGCAACAAAGGGCAGCCCCCAATCGAGGAAATGGGAGGAAAGCTCATGCAGCAATGAAGACCTAGCTCTGCCAGAAATAGAGAATTTTTAAACGGTTAAAATATTAACTAATAATAATAATAAGTAAAAAGGACTTACCCTGGCAATCCAGTGGTTAAGACTCTGGGCTTCCACTGCAGGAGGCATGGGTTCGATCCCTGGTCAGGGAAGCTCTGCATGTCTTTGCAGT
>NW_011398850.1:0-760 GCF_000754665.1 Bison bison bison | reverse complement strand
ACACACACACACACACACACACACTGGAATACTACTCAGACATAAAGAAACTGAAACTTTGCCATTTGCAGCAACATGCATGGACTGAGAGGGTATTACGCTACTTGAGGTAAGTCAGAAAAAGACAAATGCTTCATGACATCTCTTATATGTGGGATCTAAAAAATACAACATTCTAGTGGATATAACAGATATGAAGCAGACACAGATATACAGCAGAAACGAGAGGTCACCAGTGAGGATGGAGGAGGAACAACATAGGGGTCGGCTCCTGGGTGAAAGGCTCAAGGACGCACTGCACAAGGCAGGGAATACGGTCAACATTTTGTAATGACTATTAATGAAAAGCAACCTTTAAAAATTGTTATCAAAGAAGTTTTAGAAGACTCTCGATGAGAATCTTGAATTCCTGAAATAGGACAAGGCATTAGGAATGCTATTTTCAGCTTTAGCTTTTGGGAAAATAATTTTTTAAAAAAACTACTCCCTTGATAAATTTTTAAACAAAAGTTTATGCTCATGTTTGAAAACTTAATTTACACTTTCAAGCCTTTCTCTGTTAAAAAAAAACCAAACTTAAGGCATAATTTAAAGTGTTTATATGCGAAGACCCCCAGTTATCTGAAAGCAGCATATGAAGATCCTTTCTGAAGAAAATTTAAATTCAGCTTTAAAAACTACCCTAATAAGATCAAAGAATCAAAGATTAAAGGAACTTGAACTCATAATTAAAAAATCATTATATATGAAGAAATAAGCT
>NW_011398849.1:0-643 GCF_000754665.1 Bison bison bison | reverse complement strand
AGCAGCAAAGACCCAGCATAGTCAAAACGAATTCAATGTTACCAAAAACAAATAAATAAACGGACAGAAGTCTTGGAACACATGACTGAGATTAGGGGTGAGGCAGAACATGTATGTGCCAGGATACTCTTAAAAGTACGAGAAAAGCAAAGAAAGGAAAAGACAAACTCTCAAGCTGTCCAAAGTGATCAAAAGGAATGAGTACACAATTTTACCTGTATACACTAGCAGATAATAATCTGAAAAGGATTTAAAAAAAAGTTCCCTTTCAATACTGTCAACATGAATCAAATGCTTTGCCACGGATGTCACGAGGATGCAAGACTGGCACACTGGAAATTCTACACCGTGGCTGAAAAAGATCCTGAATACATGGACAGATATTCCATAGCGATGCAAAGACTTAAGATGGCAATACCATGGAATGCATCTTCAATCTGAAATGAAGATTCGATATGACTTGATCGCTCAGAGCTTTTGTGTCATCAAGTGTTACGGAAGGATAAAAGAGATCGAGAAAGCTGCTGACATAGACTTGGGGCGGGGTGGGGGGGCAGTAAGAGTACCCCCTGCGGGTCTTTAGCCCGATGTGATGCAGCCACTAGCAGTCTGCTAAGGAAACAAAGGCAGTGTCTCAGAGCAT
>NW_011398848.1:0-642 GCF_000754665.1 Bison bison bison | reverse complement strand
AGTCTGGGCGTGGAAGCACCAGCTTGGGAATGCAGCCTGGGGCGCTTCCTTTCCCTCGGAAAGAGCTCTCCCTGCGGGAGGCTTTGGCAGTGTGCCACACCCCCAGCCCCTAAGCCCTCTGCAAGGACGCCTGGCTCCTAGGTCCGAAGGGAAGGCGAGAGCTGAGCTGAGGCACCAGTCAGGCACCAGTCACGTCTCCCACAGTCCCGCAGCCTGCTCCTTCCCGGGCGCGAACGCTAGAAGCTGGGCAGGGCTTGGGAGGCTCGCCCAGCCCAGAGCAGCCTCTCGGCCGGGGCTCTGTGCTATCGCGCCTGGGCGCAGAGCTGGAGCTCCGCCGGTGTGGAAGCTCACTCAGTCCTTCCCAATAACACGCTTGCAAGCACCCGCCAGCAGCCAGCCTCTTCTCTCCCGCGTTCCGGGCATTGGGCTCCAAACCTGGGACCAAAGTACTGCCCGGAGCTCACTGATCAGGGGCTGGTTCCCCTGCGCTGCGGCTGTGCTAGGGAGCCCAAACGCACAGGGGAAGCCCGCACAGCACATCCACCTGCCTCTAGGCGGGAGGACAGCTCCAGGGAAGGCCCGGTCTGGCAGGCGCTTTCTGGGCACCAACGGAGCAACACTCTGGCTGTGGAGCCGCCTCCC
>NW_011398847.1:0-558 GCF_000754665.1 Bison bison bison | reverse complement strand
ATCTCCAGGCAAGAGTAATGGAGTGGGTTGCATTCCCTTCTCCAGGGGATCCTCCCAACCCAGGAATCAACCTGAGTCTCCTTCATTGCAGGCTAGATTTTTTACCATCTGAGCTACCATGGAAGCCTTGTGTATTTGCATATGTAGGATATGTAATTATGCATAATTAAATAGAAAAGATACACTATTTTATATGTTTAATTTGCTCTCTCTTTCAATAAAACTTGTTAGTTAGTAATGTGTATTTATTTGTGATATGGGCTTCCCAGGTAACTCAGTGGTAAAGAATCCACCTACCAATGCAGCAGATGCAGGAGACATGGGTTCGACCCTTGGGTTGGAAAGAGTGACAACCCACTCCAGTGTTCTTGCCTGGAAAACCGCATGGACAGAAGAGCCTGGCGAGCCACAGTCCATGGGGTCACAAAAGAGTTGGACATGGCTACGCACACACAACCCAATCCAATTCATTTGTGGTAATGATTTGCTTTTGTATTCACAATTTTGCATGAATTTTAGTGCCTTCCTTTTCCCTAGTGTCTTCCTTTTCTCAGGTAT
>NW_011398846.1:0-864 GCF_000754665.1 Bison bison bison | reverse complement strand
ACAGGTAATGGCTTTTATGAACCGTGTCTGACTTTTATAGTAGTGAATTACTGAGGAAGGAAGGTAAAGATCTTTTCATGTGACTCCCACATTGGAAATCAAGTCCCAGTGTAAAGTTCTTATGACCCTAAAATACTGTGTTCAAAAGTGTGGATGTACATCATGGTAAATCAGCTGTACTGGAAGGAAATACATTTTTAAAAAATTGCGGGTGACTGCAACTTACAGGTTTGAATTATTTGGGACTTGGTTTAACCATTTTGTGGAATTCCATTCCTGACTCTTTTGTTTTACTTGAAGGTGAATCTGTTGGCTTGTTAGAGTTGTTACCGAAAGAGTAGAGAGCAGCAGGGAACTTCACGGCAGCTGGCTGCCTGTTGGGAACTGGGGGTCACTGTGACAAAAGGCAGGGTTAGAGCTCCGGTCTGATTAGGGTTTGTACTTCCTGTGGTGTGGTGAGCCTTACTCGCTCCTGTTCCCGAGTGGTCTCAGATAATCAGGACTTAACCAGGAAAACCAAATCTGGCTTCTCCAAAACAAAGTGAGTCAGTCTGGTGTGTGCCAAAGTGTATCATTGTCCCCACCCCAAAAATAAAATACTAGAAAGCCATTGAAAAGTATGATGGGGAATGCTAATTAAAAGCATCACGATATACAAAATAATGGCTGTAAAAGGCAGATCAGAAAATACTATGTACCATATGCTATTGTTTTCTG
Source organism: Bison bison bison (assembly GCF_000754665.1). Taxonomy (NCBI): domain Eukaryota; kingdom Metazoa; phylum Chordata; class Mammalia; order Artiodactyla; family Bovidae; genus Bison; species Bison bison. Next base: position 147 of record NW_011398846.1, on the reverse strand, counting down.
CGGGTTTTAAAGCATAGCATATTGTTTGTGTACGTACATAGAGGAATACGCACACAGAAAAAGTAAGAAAGCTGCTTAGAAACAAACGCTAACCTCTCAGGAACCTGAGCTTATAGATAGTTTAATTTTTTGTTTGTTTTTTAAAAA
>NW_011398845.1:0-629 GCF_000754665.1 Bison bison bison | reverse complement strand
ACTACCATCACCATCACTAACAGCAGCACCATCCCCATCCCCATCACCACCACCACCACCATCACTACCATCACCATCACTAACAGCAGCACCATCCCCATCACCATCACCACCACCACCACCACCGTGACTAACACCACCACCATAACCACAGAACCACTGTCACTGCCACCTCCAGCTCACGTTTTTCATGCCCTGGGCTAAATAAAATATTCACAAGTACTTAGCAAACCTGAGATTGTAGTATTCTGGGATTCTGAGAGTCTAACCATCATTCCAGATTGAATTTCTTCAAAAACATTCTAATACTAGAACTTTAACCAAAATTTACCATTTTAGCAAACAATTTTAAATGCAATCTTAAAACAAATGATCTAACCAGATTTATATAGTACTCTAATATTCTAACACAAAAAGTTACTTTTAGCTACAAGTATGCCTGTATGCCAGTCAAGAAGCAACAGTTAGAACCGGACATGGAACAATGGACTGGTTCCAAATTGGGAAAGGAGTACGTCAAGGCTGTATATTGTCTTCTCTTATTTAACTTATATGCAGAGTACATCTTGTGAAATGCCCGACTGGATGAAGCATAAGCTGGAATCAAGATTGCAGGGATAAATATCAAT
>NW_011398844.1:0-630 GCF_000754665.1 Bison bison bison | reverse complement strand
GGTATAGTACATCCATTTTGAGTCTGTGTTAGGATTTATATGGATATGTCAGTCACTTCAATTCAATTGCTAAGTTCGTGTCCAATGGTTTGGAACCCCATGGACTGTAGCATGCCCCGCTTTCCCTGTCAATCACTAACTCCTGGAGCTTGTGTCTCCTTCCATCTCAGTTTTATTATAGTTCGTATTTCTTGTTTGACGAATCTGTACAGAGTTTCCTTTGTTGTGGCTGTACTGATTCTTGCTCCCTTACATCGATACACAGAGGCAGTCAGCAGTGTTTATTTTCTCTGACCTGCTCTCACAAGTGTGTACGACATCACTCCTGCTAAGTCGGTCCCTGTAGATTATGTATGTGACAGGTATTTGTGGGAATCCATGAATTTCAGCCTACCAATATAAGCCTTCCAGGGAGTTCCATTTACCTCAGTTGGGGTACTCACTACCAGCAATATTGTCTGTCCTATGTGAAATGTAAATTCTGTAACACAACTCTCATCTGCCCTTCTTCAGTGACTCTGGTTATCACAATTGTCTGTACCTCTGACAAGGTCATTCTTTCCTTGTTTCAATGCCTGAGTCATATTCCGTCATGAACCCCTACCCCATTCCTTTATCTGTTCATCTCTC
>NW_011398843.1:0-617 GCF_000754665.1 Bison bison bison | reverse complement strand
GCAGTGACGCGCTCCCCCTCGCCACTCGCATGGAGACCCGACTCCCTGGCGCCCCACGAGAGGCTCACTGACCTCGGCGTCGTACCTCGTGAGAAACCGCACACTGGGGCCGCCGCTCGAGAACAACCCCGAGATTCCCCCGTCATCGAGAGATGAGGGCCTTCGTCTCCTGCATGGCCTGGAGACCAATCTCGCGAACTCTCTCCAAACGCCTCAGGAGGCTTGACTCCCTTGAGTCCACCCAGTGAGCTCCAAGAGATACCCGTCGCGATTCGAGAGCAGAGCGGGGTTCTTTGCTTCCACTCGAGATGAATGCCTGTCTCCCCGGGTGCGTCTGGAATGCAACCCCGAGATCCCTGTCGCCCCAGGAGAGGAACATTGGCTTCTGGACACAAGCCTAGATGAGGTCTCTTGGCCCTGCAGTCACTCGAGAGCAATCCCCAGCTTTTCTTCGCAACTCGAGTGGAAGTTCGGACTTGCCTGGGCCAACACAAGAGGCATCCTGAATTCCCCGTCGTAACTCGAGAATCCCGCCGTAACTCGAGAAAAACCACGTGGCTCCCCCGTCATCGCAAGATGAAGCCCTTCCCGCTACAGCGTCTCAGGAGAAGTCTCAC
>NW_011398842.1:0-515 GCF_000754665.1 Bison bison bison | reverse complement strand
GGAAGCACCCACGAGGCCACGTCTGGAATGTCGTCGTGAGACCGGCCTCATCCTGAGGTGCGACCGGAAGGTCGGAACCCTCCAGACAAAGCAGGGGAGTCGACCCTCCTGTGGAGATCAGGAGGGTAGAAGGGGCTCAGAGGAAGTGGTGCCGGAAAACCTCGGTGTTCCTCTCCAGGGAGACCGGGATGCCGGGGAACTTTGTGGGGGCGCATCAAGGGTGCCAAGTACCGTTTCGACCTCTACTTCCTAACGTGGGACTTCTCCTGAGACGCTGTAGCGGGAAAGGGCTTCATCTTGCGATGACGGGGGAACCACGTGGTTTTTCTCGAGTTGCGGCGGGATTCTCGAGTTACGACGGGGAATTCGGGATGCCTCTTGTGTTGGCCCAGGGAAGTCCAATCTTCCATTCGAGTTGCGAAGGAAAGCTGGGGATTGCTCTCGAGTGACTGCAGGGCCAATAGACCTCATCTAGGCTTGTGTCCAGAAGCCAATGTTCCTCTCCAGGGGCGACC
>NW_011398841.1:0-894 GCF_000754665.1 Bison bison bison | reverse complement strand
GGGGGGCGGTCCAAGGGCAGGACCTAGCCTGATTGAGGGCGGGGAACCCGATGTGGGCTCAGGAATGCTTCTCGGGGCTGGATCGTGGGAAGGACCCAGCCTGCTTCGGGGCAGGGACTGAGACGCGCGCTGAGGATTATGTTCCTGGACTCGACTATGCAAAGTCCCAGGAACGCCTGCGTGACTGCAGGGACCGAGAGGTGGGGTCGGGAGACTGTGCTAGGGGCCCGCACAAGGGCAGGACCTCGACTGGTGACGTTCAGTGACCGAGATGGGGCTCAGGAGTTTACACGGGCGCCTCAGAAAGGGCGGGACCCAGCCTGCTTTTATGCAGCGCTTGAGGTGAGGGCGCAGCAGTGTTTCCCGGGGGTTTGAACAAGGGGAGGACTCACCGTCGTTCGGGGACAGGGAGCCAATTTCGACTCAGGATTGTTTGTTGGGGGCCTTGGCCAGAGGCAGAAACCATCGAAGTTGAGTGGAGGGACCAAGGTGGACGCGCAGGTGCGTTTTGTGTTGGAGGGGGGGAGGGTTGCCCAAGGGCAGCATCCATCCGAGTTCAGGGCGGGCACGCAGCTGTGGGCTCAGGAGTGTGTGTCGCGGGAATCCAAGAAGGGCAGGCTCTAGACTGCTTCTTCAGTGCGCCGACCCAGATGTGTTTCTCGGGGTCTTGAAGCAGGCCAAGCCCCCGAGGCGGGTTCAGTGCCGGGAGTGACCTGCGGGATCAGGGCTTTGTCCTGGCGATGGACCAAGGGCAGGACACAGCGAAGTGGGCGGGTAGGGAGCGAGCTGGAGGCTCCCGGTGGTTTCTTGGCCAGGTGCTTGAAAGAAGGCAGGAGCCAGCCTGCTTCAGTGCAGGCATCGGGCGGTGGGCTCAGGCGTGTTTGTCAGGGTCTT
>NW_011398840.1:0-505 GCF_000754665.1 Bison bison bison | reverse complement strand
GAGGAAGGAGGCTCGGCATACGCAAATGCGGGATCGAGCCTCAGGAGTCCACCGGATATTCTCGAGCACTCTCCCCCCCAAAAAACCGGAGTCTGCCTACTGTATTGCTTTGTGCTCTCACCTCTGATTTCACTGGGGGCTGTCCCCCACCACCATCTCGCTCTCTCTGTCAAAGAGTTAACTTACAGCTCCAATTCATAAAGTTCCTTGTCATTCTTCCCTTTAACTTCCAGCTGAGTCTCCATCTGGAGCGCGGAACCCACCACGCTTCCTAATTATGCCTGGGCTGCTAAGACCCACTCGAGAAGGTGTCTAGGGTGAGGCACCTTTCGCTATTCGAGAGGGCGCCTGCGGCCTACGTAAGTGGTGCAAACTTCTTGTCTTGAAGTTTGATTGGTCTTCCGCGTAAACCAAGCTACTCAGTCTCTTTTCTCCACCGAATTTTCCTACTGAGCTCTCCTCATACTATTATTCTTGACATCTCTGATTAGCATATAAATAGTCG
>NW_011398839.1:0-779 GCF_000754665.1 Bison bison bison | reverse complement strand
CATCAATCGACACCTGTATGCAGGCCCAAAGCAAACCCACCTCAGCAATCCGTTTGACTCTGGGCAGTAGCGGCCAGACAACCAGTTGAGAAATTTAAGGCACCTGATGTCCAGCCTGCGGCTTGTGCTTCTCATTCAAAGTCCCAGAACCAGTGGACTGGAGTGGAATAACGTGCCCTATAACCTGCAGAAAGACAGGGGACACAGGGGCGGATTCCACAGGTGGATCATCCACCTCTTACACTCACCACCCTGGAGCCACGTTTTACCAGTGATGCCAAGGTAATACTCCTTAATGATCATCGTATTCCAGAAGTAGGAGTTGTCCCAAAAGGAAAAGATTGGCTTGCAGTGGGACCTTCTCTGCACCTGTACCTGCCAGGATAGGTTCAAGGGTAAAAGTGAAAGCTTCTAGGTGCCTCAGGTTGCCTTCCAGGCAAGCATTAAAAACTTCCATGACGCCTCTCCAAAGTCTCACAGCGCAGGAACATGGGTAACACGATCCTCCCACTCCCCACCAGGTCCCATACCCACCCATAATCAGTCTCCCTCAATGACCTTCAAGTCGATCTTGTAGCTAAGAAAGTCTTTATCTTGGTTGCTGATCATGATGGAATTGAGGGTGCTTTAGGTCCAGGAGCCATTCAGGCCACATGCTGGTCCAGGAATATCCAATAGCAACAGCCCTAGTCTTGGTTGGAAGAAGCACACTGTAACTGAGTTTCCAAGGATGCTGGGTACTTCCACATGCCCAGCCAGCACTGATGTGCTCAGGTCCT
>NW_011398838.1:0-579 GCF_000754665.1 Bison bison bison | reverse complement strand
TACTTTGGTCCCAGGTTTGGAGCCCAATGCCCGGAACGCGGGAGAGAAGAGGCTGGCTGCCGGCGGGTGCTTGCAAGCCTGTTACTGGGAAGGACCGAGTGAGCTTCCACGCCGGCGGAGCTCCAGCTCTGCGCCCAGGCGCTATAGCACAGAGCCCCGTTCGAGAGGCTGCTCTGGCCTGGGAGAGCCTCCCCAAGCCCTGCCCGGCTTCTAGCGTTCGCGCCCGGGAAGGAGCAGGCTGCGGGGGTGCGGGAGACGTGACTGGTGCCTGACTGGTGCCTCAGCTCAGCTCTCGCCTTCCCTTCGGACCTAGGAGCCAGGCGTCCTTGCAGCGGGCTTAGGGGCTGGGGGTGTGCACACTACCAAAGCCTCCCGCAGGGAGAGCTCTTTCCGAGGGAAAGGAAGCGCCCCAGGCTGCATTCCCAAGCTGGTGCTTCCCCGCCCAGACTAAGCGCTGCACGGAGGGAATCAGGGTCCCGGTGCCCCTGGCTTGGGGAGGCAGCTCCACAGCCAGAGTGTTGCTCCGTTTGTGCCCAGAAAGCGCCTGCCAGACCGGGCCTTCCCTGGAGCTGTCCTCCC
>NW_011398837.1:0-853 GCF_000754665.1 Bison bison bison | reverse complement strand
AACCCCATGGACTGCAGCCCACCAGGCTCCTCTGCCAAGGGATTTTCCAGGTAAAGATACTAGAGTGGGTTGTCATTTCCTTCTCCAGGGGATCTTCCCAACCTAGGGATCGAACCCAGGTCTCCTGCACTGCAAGCAGATTCTTTACCAACTGAGCTACAAGGGAAGCCCCACCCCCAAAACAAAACAAAACAAAAAACCTCATAACTTTATATAATAAAATACACTGTAAAAGATTTTTAAAAATTGCTATCATGTTCAAAATGTGAGTTTAGTACACTTCCTCTTTGTTGTTAGTAGAAACTTATTTTAATTTTTCCAAGCTTACTAGAGGATGAATAAAATACTTTTGTCTCTAAGAAATAAAAGGGATTCAGAAACACTGTCCACAAAGCTCCATGAGAAAACTGAATACTCTTTTCCGAAACATCAATACCAGTATCATAAATGTTTTCCTTGATTAGCTGAAAACAAGTATCATCTCTTAAGAATTACTTTTAAGAGTGTAAAAGAGGCATTCCTTTAAAAATTATTATGTACAAGTCTAGGACTTGTGAGCTTTTTAATTCCCCACCAAAGGAACATATATTAGGAAGAGAATCCATTACTATGTTGTTAATATTCTGAAGTATTTAATACCTACTTAAAGCAAATTTAAGCATCTATGAAAAAATACAGAAAAGAGAGAATTCTGAAACGACTGTTTCACCTAAATACTAAGTAGCAAACACTATGAGAAGACAGGGAAATGTAATAACTTTGATATTAACTACCATATTCCAGAAGCTCTCCATAAGCCTTCAGATTTCTAACTTCATCTGCTTTGTACTTTAAAATTACATCAGCTTTGTGG
>NW_011398836.1:0-783 GCF_000754665.1 Bison bison bison | reverse complement strand
TTTTTCCTCCTTTTATCTCCCTTACCATCTTTAATGGGCTTTGTTAACACTTGTCAGTTTAGCCCACCACCCAAGGTTACAGTTACATGGTAACCAGTTTTACTACATGCCTAATCTTATAAATCTTATTTTTAAAAGGGAGTGCAACAATCAAAATCTGTTTGGAATTTGCAAAATTCAATAGATTTATACAAAAATAGACTGAGTTTGAACTGATACAGCTAAATCACCCGTGTGTAGTAAATTTTTACCAGGGCGATAATACAACAGAAGAAAAATTAATCAACCCATCTTGGTACTTGTTAGCAGCTATGAACAAAAATATATTGATGTAGTAATAACTACAGACAGGTTATTAAAATTATCTTAGAAACCAAATAACATATGGTGTTTCCTTGTCCCCTATTAATGTTCGATTGTATGAAAGTAGCAACAGTGCAGGTATGATTTAGAGTTGACCCCTACTACACTTGACCCATAATAATACACACTAGGTGTGCAAATAGCAAGTAGAGTGCTACCCTCTAAAAGGTGCACACTTGGAACTGATTTCACTTTTGAGCAAGTGTTACTAGGCTCTTGCCTGTTTCCATGCTATAAGCTAGTAAGACTAGTAAGAGGGTGGCAACTTATGGGTACAGGTCTTAAGCAGTCCCAAAGTTTTCTCTTCCTAAAGTTGATTGATCTTGGTGGGGAATCAAACCTTGCAACTTTGGCCTTGAGAATACCATATGTCAAAGCAACCATGGAGTTGGTGTAAATCAGAAATGAATATATAGTCAT
>NW_011398835.1:0-645 GCF_000754665.1 Bison bison bison | reverse complement strand
TACATATGTTGTCTACAGGAGACCCACCTCAAAACAGGGGACACATACAGACTGAAAGTGAAGGGCTGGAAAAGATTTTCCATGCAAATAGGGACCAAAAGAAAGCAGGAGTAGCAATACTCATATCAGATAAAATAGACTTTAAAACAAAGGCTGTGAAAAGAGACAAAGAAGGTCACTACATAATGATCAAAGGATCAATCCAAGAAGAAGATATAAAAATTATAAATATATATGCACCCAACACGGGAGCACCGCAGTATGTAAGACAAATGCTAACAAGTATGAAAGGGGAAATGAACAATAACACAATAGTAGTGGGAGACTTTAATACCCCACTCACACCTATGGATAGATCAACTAAACAGAAAATTAACAAGGAAACACAAACTTTAAACGATACAATAGACCAGTTAGACCTAATTGATATCTATAGGACATTTCATCCCAAAACAATGAATTTCACCTTTTTCTCAAGCGCACATGGAACCTTCTCCAGGATAGATCACATCCTGGGCCATAAAGCTAGCCTTGGTAAACTCAAAAAAATAGAAATCATTCCAAGCATCTTTTCTGACCACAATGCAGTAAGATTAGATCTCAATTACAGGAGAAAAACTATTAAAAATTCCAACATATGGAGGC
>NW_011398834.1:0-820 GCF_000754665.1 Bison bison bison | reverse complement strand
GGGGCACCGGGACCCTGATTCCCTCCGTGCGGCGCTCAGTCTGGGCGGGGAAGCACCAGCTTGGGAATGCAGCCCGGGGCGCTTCCTTTCCCTCGGAAAGAGCTCTCCCTGCGGGAGGCTTGGGCAGTGTGCACACCCCCAGCCCCTAAGCCCTCTGCAAGGACGCCTGGCTCCTAGGTCCGAAGGGAAGGCGAGAGCTGAGCTGAGGCACCAGTCAGGCACCAGTCACGTCTCCCACACTCCCGCAGCCTGCTCCTTCCCGGGCGCGAACGCTAGAAGCCGGGCAGGGCTTGGGGAGGCTCGCCCAGCCCAGAGCAGCCTCTCGGCCGGGGCTCTGTGCTACTCGCGCCTGGGCGCAGAGCTGGAGCTCCGCCGGTGTGGAAGCTCACGTCGGTCCTTCCCAGTAACAGGCCTTGCAAGCACCCGCCGGCAGCCCAGCCTCTTCTCTTCCCGCGTTCCGGGCATTGGGCTCCAAACCTGGGACCCAAAGTGCTGCCCGGAGCTTCACTGATCATGGGCTGGTTCCCCTGCGCTGCGGCTGTGCTAGGGAGCCCAAACGCACAGGGGAAGTTCCCGCACAGCACATCCGACCTGCCTCTAGGCGGGAGGACAGCTCCAGGGAAAGGCCCGGTCTGGCAGGCGCTTTCTGGGCACAAACGGAGCGACACTCTGGCTGTGGAGCTGCCTCCCCAAGACCAGGGGCACCGGGACCCTGATTACCCTCCGTGCGGCGCTTAGTCTGGGCGGGGAAGCACCAGCTTGGGGAATTGCAGCCTAGGGGGCGCTTCCTTTCCCTCGGAAAGAGCTCTCCCTGCGGGAG
>NW_011398833.1:0-693 GCF_000754665.1 Bison bison bison | reverse complement strand
GGGCAGGTTCTGTGAAACATGAACTGTCTTCAATCCCTGGTAATCACTTTCTGCTTCTTCTGGCTTTGGATTTGACCAGTGGAGTCACAGAACGTTTCTCCTTTTTTGGTCTGGTTTATTTCACTTAATATAATAACCATAAGGTTCGTCCACATTGTGGCATTGTCAGAATTACCAACTTTCAAGGGCCGAATCAGATTCCATTGTGTGTCTACCACAGTTTGTTTATGGAATTGGCTGTCCATGGACATTTAGATTGCCTCTGTTTGTTGGCCAGTGTGAATCATGCTGTTGTGACTTTGCAGAAATATGCATTTTTCAGCCCCTTTTCCAAACCTTTTGGGTACATAGCATGAATTAGAATTGAAATATCTGTTTGTTTCATGTGTTAGTTTTGGAGTAATTTCTGTAGTGTCTTGCACAGTTGCAGAACCATTTCAGTTTATCTTTTTGTATGGTAGAATACTGTTCAAGCTTTTGAATATACCCTGTGTTGCATATTCATTCACCCACCGATGGACACTTGAATGGGTTCTACCTTTGGGCTATTGTGAATAAGGTCGCTATGAATATTTGTGTACCAGTTTTTGTTTGAATTATTAACAACTACATAGTACTATGTATGAAAGAAACCACAAGGACCTACTCTATAGTTTTGGAAACTGTATTGAATATCTTATGATAATGTATAAT
>NW_011398832.1:0-585 GCF_000754665.1 Bison bison bison | reverse complement strand
TTTTGTTTGTTTTTTTTTAATTATGTTTTTGTTTTCTTTTTTTTAGTAAAAGATTCCGAAAAATGAGGGAAACAGGAAACCCAGAGGTGCCCCTGTAGTTTGGCGAAGGCCTTAGGAGGTCACTTGGAAATGCTGCTGGCTGTGTGTGTGGGGGGGGGGGGGGAGGGGGGCAGATGTGCACAGAGCTGTGCAGGCTTGTCCTTTGCATGGGTGTTCTTTGTAGAAATCCACCTCGGAGCCATCTCCTGATGTGTAAGAATTTCCCAGACAAACCTTGAGCTAAGCAATGCGTTTTTTCCTTAGGAAATGTTGGTCTTCAGCGATGTTCAAAGCCTGTGTATTTCCGCTAGACTCTGGCTTCAGGTCGGTTCCCCCAAAAGGCTCAGAAGTGACCTGAACCAAACAGTAAGTTTTCCTCCTACCTTGTTCTCCTCATCTATGTTAAGGAAATGACATATTTGCCTGGAAATCTGCCTTTCTTCAAGATTCATGTCAATCATTTTTTAGCCCGGGATGACTCACCTGCTGCCCATGTTACCTCAATGCATGTCGTGGGTGAGGGGGTCTGGTGTCATGCTCTGAGAC
>NW_011398831.1:0-752 GCF_000754665.1 Bison bison bison | reverse complement strand
AGAGAAGGCAATGGCAACCCACTCCAGTACTCTTGCCTGGAAAGTCCCATGGGCAGAGGAGCCTTGTAGGCTGCAGTCCATGGGGTTGCAGAGAGTCGGAGAGGACTGAGCGACTTCCCTTTCACTTTTCTCTTTCATGCATTGGAGAAGGAAATGGCAACCCACTCCAGTGTTCTTGCCTGGAGAATCCCAGGGATAGGGGAGCCTGGTGGGTCTATGGGGTCACACAGAGTCCGACATGACTGAAGCGACTTAGCAGCAGCAGCTGTTCTGAGGGCATGGCCCAGGGGCCTCCCAAAGGGATGAATTTGTCCAAGGAAGCACCTGAGAGGCTGAATCACTGAATCACTTTGCTGTACACCTTAACAAACAAATTATTGCAAATCAACAATACCTCAATTTAAAGAAAAGATATTCCCTCATCAAAAATTGTTCAAAATTTTGTAAAGTTTTTCCTTCAATTGTTGGTTTTTAGTATGTGCCTAATTGGTTTGGTGGTGTTTTGTGAGGTAGGGATCCAACTTACCTTCCCACATGGATACCACATTGTCCCAATGGGACGATTCCTTTGTACTTGAATAATTGAATATTTTTTAATTTAATAATGGAAATTATTAAATTAAATTATTGAGTTAATTTAATTATTAAATATTAAATTATTTATTGTATTAATATTATAAAGTAATTTATTATATTGATTACATTAACTGTTAACTATTAAATTGATTTATTTAAATTAATATTTAATTTAT
>NW_011398830.1:0-546 GCF_000754665.1 Bison bison bison | reverse complement strand
CAAGGTATGAGAACCCCGAACTGATCCACCCTGGTTTGCTCAGTGGGAAGGTAGTGAAAAATGACTTGGAAATCAGACAGAGTTTAAAGACAGCACACGGAGGCCAGCGGTGACCCCCGCGGGCAAATGTCAACACGTGAGAATCCCCCTACTGACCCTGGTATTGCTTCTTTCCACTCTAAGCTCAGCGATTTCTTCTTAGTCTTTCAAGAAGCTGCTCCATGCATATTTTTAGTTCTTCAGTAGGAGTTGGAATCTCCTAGAAAACAGTTAAATGAGAAACTAAATGCAAACATAAATTAAAAAGAGAGAGAGACTGTGAAGACTGACGCTGTCAAGTCTCTCCAGGCTCCACACAAAGGATTTCCTTGCCCCTCCAGAGAAGAGGGGGTCCACTGACCACACGAGCACACAGACCACCACAACTCAGACCAGCCTTCGGCCTCCACCTCAACCTGGCAGGCATGTGGCAGGGGAGAACGTGGAATCCAAGCCTACCTTCTCAAGACCCAGGGGCATCTGAGAAGCTTTCCAAAATATAAACCT
>NW_011398829.1:4957-5281 GCF_000754665.1 Bison bison bison | reverse complement strand
AAAAGACCCCCAGGTTCCAAATACCGCTCGACAAGTGGCCTGTCTCCCCGGGAACACCTCGAGAGGCAAGTGGAGTTCCATGCCTCAACCCAAGACGAGGCCTGACTCTCCTGTCCCAAGTCTGCAGGGACCTTGCGATCGGAGTCTGAAGTCAGAGGAACCCTGAGGTTCCTGCCTCAACTGGAGATGAGGCCCTCTTCCAATGCACCAAACCCAGTGGAGGGCCGAGAGGCACCTCCCACCTCCAGTTTCCCTGACTTCTCAGAGCCACCATGAGAAGCCCCCTGAGGTCACCTGCACAAGTCAAGGGAAGCCAGGGTTTCT
>NW_011398829.1:0-709 GCF_000754665.1 Bison bison bison | reverse complement strand
GGGAGAGGAACACTGGCTTCTGGACACAAGCCTAGATGAGGTCTGTTGGCCCTGCAGTCACTCGAGAGCAATCCCCAGCTTTCCTTCGCAACTCGAATGGAAGATTGGACTTCCCTGGGCCAACACAAGAGGCATCCTGAATTCCCCGTTGTAACTCGAGAATCCTGCTACACCTCGAGAAAAACCACGTGGTTCCCCCGTCATCGCAAGATGTAGCCCTGTGCCGCTACAGCGTCTCAGGAGAAGCCGCAATTTAGGAATTGGCGTTCGAAACGGTACTTGTCACCCTTGATGCGACCCACAAAGTGCCCCGACATCCCGGTCTCCCTCGAGAGGAACACCGAAGATTTCCGGCACCACTTCCTCTGAGCCCCTTCTACCCTCCTGATCTGGACAGGAGGGTCGACTCCCCTGCTTTGTCTGGAAGGGGTCCCCGACCTTCCGGTCACACCTCAGGATGAGGTCGGTCTCAAGACGACATTCCAGACGTGGCCTCGTGGGTGGTTCCACATTCCGAAGGACCCCGATTTCCCGGTCCCCTCTTGATAAGAACCCGATGCCCGGACACCTCGTCGAACTCCACCCTGTGAATGAAGTCAACACGAAGGGGTAGTGACTCGCCCGTGCATCGTCGGGAAAAAAAACCCCCAGGTTCCAAATACCGCTCGACAAGTGGCCTGTCTCCCCGGGAACACATCGAGAGGCAAGC
>NW_011398828.1:0-980 GCF_000754665.1 Bison bison bison | reverse complement strand
TCGCAAGATGAAGCCCTTTCCCGATAGAGTGTCTCAGGAGAAGTCCCACGATAGGAATTGAAGGTCGAAACGGTATTGGCACCCTTGATCGCGCCCACCAAGTTCCCCGGCATCCCGGTCTCCCTGGAGAGGAACACCGAGGTTTTCCGGCACCACTTCCTCTGGCCCCTTCTACCCTCCTGATCTGGACAGGAGGGTCGACTCCCCTGCGTTGTCTGGAAGGGGTTCCCGACCTTCCGGTCGCACCTCAGGATGAGGCCGGTCTCACGACGACATTCCAGACGTGGCCTCGTGGGTGCTTCCACATTGCGAAGCACCCCGATTTCCCGGTCTCCTCTTGATAAGAACCCGATGCCCGGACACCTCTCCGAACTCCACCCTGTGAATGAAGTCAACACGAAGGGGCAGTGACTCGCCTGTGCATCGTCGGGAAAACACCCCCAGGTTCCAAATACAGCTCGACAAGTGGCCTCTCTCCCCGGGGACACCTCGAGAGGCAAGCGGAGTTCCATGCCTCAACCCAAGACGAGGCCTGACTCTCCTGTCCCCAGTCTGCAGGGACCCTGCGAACGGAGTCTGAAATCAGAGGAACCCTGAGGTTCCTGCCTCAACTGGAGATGAGGCCCTCTTCCAATGCACCAAACCCAGGGGAGTCCCGAGAGGCCCCTCCCACCTCCAGTTTCCCTGACATCTCAGAGCCACCATGAGAAGCCCCATGAGGTCACCTGTACAAGTCGAGGGAAGCCAGGGTTTCCTGCCTCAACCCGAGAAAGACCTCGAGAGACCTTCTTCAACACGTCTCGAGGCCAGATTCCCCTACTTTGACTCGAGAGCAATGACGCGCTCCCCCTCGCCACTCACATGGGGACCCGACTTCCCTGGCGCCCCACGAGAGGCTCACTGACCTCGCCGTCGTACCTCGTGAGAAACCGCACCCTGGGGCCGCCGCTCGAGAACCACTCCGAGACTCCCCCGTCATC
>NW_011398827.1:0-729 GCF_000754665.1 Bison bison bison | reverse complement strand
CAACACGAAGGGGCAGTGACTCGCCCGTGCATCATCCGGAAAAGACCCCCAGGTTCCAAATACCGCTCGACAAGTGGCCTCTCTCCCCGGGGACACCTCGAGAGGCAAGCGGAGTTCCATGCCTCACCCCAAGACGAGGCCTGACTCTCCTGTCCCCAGTCTGCAGGGACCCTGCGATCGGAGTCTGAAATCAGAGGAACCCTGAGGTTCCTGCCTCAACTGGAGATGAGGCCCTCTTCCAATGCACCAAACCCCGTGGAGTCCCGAGAGGCCCCCCCCCCACCTCCAGTTTCCCTGACTTCTCAGAGCCACCATAAGAAGCACCCTAAGGTCACCTGCACAAGTCGAGGGAAGCCAGGGTTTCCTGCCTCAACCCGAGAAAGACCTCAAGAGGCCTTCTTCAACACGTCTCGAGGCCAGATTACCCTACCATGACTCGAGAGCAATGAGGCGCTCCCCCTCGCCACTCGCATGGAGACCCGACTTCCCTGGCGCCCCACGAGAGGCTCACTGACCTCGCCATCTTACCTCGTGAGAAACCGCACCCTGGGGCCGCCGCTCGAGAACCACCCCGAGACGCCCCCGTCATCGCGGAGATGAGGGCCTTCGTATCCTGCATGGCCTAGAGGCCAACCTCGCGACCTCTCTCCAAACGCCTCAGGAGGCTTGACTCCCTTTAGTCCACCCAGGGAGCTCCAAGAGATACCCGTCGCGACTCGAGAGCAGAGC
>NW_011398826.1:0-670 GCF_000754665.1 Bison bison bison | reverse complement strand
GTTCCATTGATCTCTCTTTCTGTCTTTGTGCCAGTACCATACTGTCTTGATGACTGTGGCTTTGTAGTAGAGCCTGAAGTCAGGCAGGTTGATTCTTCCAGTTCCATTCTTCTTTCTCAGGATTGCTTTGGCTATTCGAGGTTTTTTATATTTCCATACAAATTGTGAAATTATTTGTTCTAGCTTATGAAAAATACTGTTGGTAGCTTGATAGAGATTGCATTGAATCTATAGATTGCTTTGGGTAGTATACTCATTTTCACTATATTGATTCTTCCAATCCATGAACACGGTATATTTCTCCATCTATTAGTGTCCTCTTTGATTTCTTTCACCAGTGTTTTATAGTTTCCTATATATAGGTCTTTAGTTTCTTTAGGTAGATATATTCCTAAGTATTTTATTCTTTTCGTTGCAATGGTGAATGGAATTGTTTCCTTAATTTCTCTTTCCGTTTTCTCATTATTAGTGTATAGGAATGCAAGGGATTTCTGTGGTTGATTTTATATCCTGCAACTTTACTATATTCATTGATTAGCTCTAGTAATTTTCTGGTGAGTCTTTAGGGTTTTCTATGTAGAGGATCATGTCATCTGCAAACAGTGAGTAGTTTTACTTCTTCTTTTCCATTTGGATTCCTTTTATTTCTTTTTCTGTCTCTGATTGCTGT
>NW_011398825.1:0-609 GCF_000754665.1 Bison bison bison | reverse complement strand
TGGAAGTTCCTGGTTCACGTATTGTGAAGCCTGGCTTGGAGAATTTTGAGCATTACTTTACTAGCTTGTGAGATGAGTGCAAGTTGTGGGGGTAGTTTGAGCTATTCTTTGGCATTGCCTTTCTTTGGGAGTGGAATGAAAACTGACCTTTTCCAGTCCTGTGGCCACTGCTGAGTTTTCCAAATTTGCTGGTGTATTGAGTGCAGCACTTTCACAGCATCATCTTTCAGGATTTGAAAGAGCTCAACTGGCATTCCATCACCTCCACTAGCTTTGTTCATAGTGATGCTTTCTAAGGCCCACTTGACTTCACATTCCAGGATGTCTGGCTCTAGGTGAGTGATCACAGTATTGTGATTATCTTGGTCATGAAGATCTTTTTTGTATAGTTCTTCTGTGTATTCCTGCCACCTCTTCTTAATATCTTCTGCTTCTGTTAGGTCCATACCATTTCTGTCTTTTATTGAGCCCATCTTCACATGAAATGTTCCCTTGGTATCTTTAATTTTCTTGAAGAGATCTCTAGTCTTTCCCATTCTGTTGTTTTCCTCTATTTCTTTGCATTGATCGCTGAGGAAGGCTTTCTTATCTCTTTTGCTATTCTTTGGA
>NW_011398824.1:0-624 GCF_000754665.1 Bison bison bison | reverse complement strand
TCCTGTCCCCAGTCTGCAGGGACCCTGCGATCGGAGTCTGAAATCAGAGGTACCCTGCGGTTCCTGCCTCAACTGGAGATGAGGCCCTCTTCCAATGCACCAAACCCAGTGGGGTCCCGAGAGGCCCCTCCCACCTCCAGTTTCCCTGGCTTCTCAGAGCCACCATGAGAAGCCCCCTGAGGTCACCTGCACAAGTCGAGGGAACCCAGGGTTTCCTGCCTCAACCCGAGAAAGACGTCGAGAGACCTTCTTCAACACGTCTCGAGGCCAGATTCCCCTAGCATGGCTCGGGAGCAGTGAGGCGGTCCCCCTCGCCACTCGCATGGAGACCCGACTTCCCTGGCGCCCCACGAGAGGCTCACTGACCTCGCCGTCGTACCTCGTGAGAAACCGCACACTGGGGCCGCCGCTCGAGAACAACCCCGAGATTCCCCCGTCATCGAGAGATGAGGGCCTTCGTCTCCTGCATGGCCTAGAGACCAATCTCGCGACCTCTCTCCAAACGCCTCAGGAGGCTTGACTCCCTTGAGTCCACCCAGTGAGCTCCAAGAGATACCCGTCGCGATTCGAGAGCAGAGCGGGGTTCTTTGCTTCCACTCGAGATGAATGCCTGTCTCCCCGGGT
>NW_011398823.1:0-720 GCF_000754665.1 Bison bison bison | reverse complement strand
GTCATCGCAAGATGAAGCCCTGTCCCGCTACAGCGTCTCAGGAGAAGTCCCACGTTAGGAATTGGAGGTCGAAACGGTACTTGGCACCCTTGACTCGCGCCCCCACAAATTTCCCCCGCATCCCGGTCTCCCTGGAGAGGAACACCGAGGTTTTCCGGCACCAGTTCCTCTGAGCCCCTTCTACCCTCCTGATCTCCACAGGAGGGTCGACTCCCCTGCTTTGTCTGGAAGGGGTTCTCGACCTTCCGGTCGCACCTCAGGATGAGGCCGGTCTCACGACGACATTCCAGACGTGGCCTCGTGGGTGCTTCCACATTGCGAAGCACCCTGATTTCCCTGTTCCCTCTTGGTAAGAACCCGATGCCCAGACCTCTCCGAACACCACCCTGTGAATGAAGTCAACACGAAGGGGCAGTGACTCGCCCGTGCATCGTCCTTAAAAGACCCCCAGGTTCCAAATACCGCTCGACAAGTGGCCTCTCTCCCCGGGGACACCTCGAGAGGCAAGCGGAGTTCCATGCCTCAACCCAAGACGAGGCCTGACTCTCCTGTCCCCTGTCTGCAGGGACCCTGCGATCGGAGTCTGAAATCAGAGGAACCCTGAGGTTCCTGCCTCAACTGGAGATGAGGCCCTCTTCCAATGCGCCAAACCCCGTGGAGTCCCGAGAGACCCCCCCCACCTCCAGTTTTCCTGACTTCTCAGAGCCACCATGAGAAGCC
>NW_011398822.1:0-539 GCF_000754665.1 Bison bison bison | reverse complement strand
GTCTTGTGTGCATGTGCAGGTATGTGTATATGATGTGTGTGTGTGTTCATGCCTATGAGACAAAGTCTAGTTATAGATAGAGACAATATATTAAGCAAAAACTAAAGTTAGGCAGTTCAGTTTGGGTCAAATTTTCTAATTTAGTCTATTAATAAATACAATAATTTTACTTCAACTAAAGTCTTTTAAAATTACAAAATCATAGTTCTTGTCACATAAATGACTTTTATTCACAAATCGCTCTGCGAATTTTTAGTTATTTTAAACAAATGAAAATAACCCATTGACACAAATATAGCCATCCATTACCAATCTACATCAGTTCAGGCCCCAAATCACTAACTGTAAAAGAATGATTCAAGAGAACAAAAGGATTTTTTAATCCAAAAAATTAGGGTTGAAAGAATTTTTAAACAAAGTGATCAATAAATATGCCAAAGTTACTAAATAAGATGGTCTATCATGTTTCAATTTCAAATGTTCCTAACAGGACCTACAGCTGTTGTTACAAATCCAAGTCTTACGCTGGACCATACACT
>NW_011398821.1:0-954 GCF_000754665.1 Bison bison bison | reverse complement strand
AGAGGCCAACCTCGCGACCTCTCTCCAAACGCCTCAGGAGGCTTGACTCCCTTTAGTCCACCCAGTGAGCTCCAAGAGATACCCGTCGCGACTCGAGAGCAGAGCGGGGTTCTTTGCTTCCACTCGAGATGAATGCCTGTCTCCCCGGGTGCGTCTGGAATGCAACCCCGAGATCCCGGTCGCCCCTGGAGAGGAACATTGGCTTCTGGACACAAGCCCAGATGAGGTCTATTGGCCCTGCAGTCACTCGAGAGCAACACCCAGCTTTCCTTCGCAACTCGAATGGAAGATTGGACTTCCCTGGGCCAACACAAGAGGCATCCCGAATTCCCCGTCGTAACTCGAGAATCCCGCCGCAACTCGAGAAAAACCACGTGGTTCCCCCGTCATCGCAAGATGAAGCCCTTTCCCGCTACAGCGTCTCAGGAGAAGTCCCTCGTAAGGAATTGGAGGTCGAAACGGTACTTGGCACCCTTGATGCGCCCACACAAAGTTCCCCGGCATCCCGGTCTCCCTGGAGAGGAACACCGAGGGTTTCCAGCACCACTTCCTCTGAGCCCCTTCTACCCTCCTTATCTCCACAGGAGGGTCGATACCCCTGCTTTGTCTGGAAGGAGTTCCCGACCTTCCGGTCGCACCTCAGGATGAGGCCGGTCTCACGACGACATTCCAGACGTGGCCTCGTGGGTGCTTCCACATTGCGAAGCACCCTGATTTCCCGGTCCCCTCTTGGTAAGAACCCGATGCCCGGACAAGTCTCCGAACTCCACCCTGTGAATGAAGTCAACACGAAAGGGAAGTGACTCGCCCGTGCATCATCCGGAAAAAACCCGAGGTTCCAAATACAGCTCGACAAGTGGCCTCCCTCCCCGGGGACACCTCGAGAGGCAAGCGGAGTTCCATGCCTCAACCCAAGACGAGGCCTGACTCTCCTGTCCCCAGTCTGCAGGGACC
>NW_011398820.1:0-725 GCF_000754665.1 Bison bison bison | reverse complement strand
CTGGAATGTCGTCGTGAGACCGGCCTCATCCTGAGGTGCGACCGGAAGGTCGGGAACCCCTTCCAGACAAAGCAGAGGAGTCGACCCTCCTGTCCAGATCAGGAGGGTAAAAGAGGCTCAGAGGAAGTGGTGCCGGAAAACTTTGATGTTCCTCTCGAGGGAGACCGGGATGTCGGGGCACTTTGTGGGTCGCATCAAGGGTGACAAGTACCGTTTCGAACTCCAATTCCTAAAGTGGGACTTCTCCTGAGACGCTGTAGCGGCACAGGGCTACATCTTGCGATGACGGGGGAACCACGTGGTTTTTCTCGAGGTGTAGCAGGATTCTCGAATTACGACGGGGAATTCAGGATGCCTCTTGTGTTGGCCCAGGGAAGTCCAATCTTCCATTCGAGTTGCGAAAGAAAGCAGGGGATTGCTCTCGAGTGACTGCAGGGCCAATAGACCTCATCAAGGCTTGTGTCCAGAAGCCAAAGTTCCTCTCCAGGGGCGACAGGGATCTCGGGGCTGCATTCCAGACACACCCGGGGAGACAGGCATTCATTTCGAGTGGAAGCAAAGAACCCCGCTCTGCTCTCGAGTCGCGACGGGTATCTCTTGGAGCTCACTGGGTGGACTAAAGGGAGTCAAGCCTCCTGAGGCGTTGGAGAGAGGTCGAGAGATTGGTCTCTAGGCCATACAGGAGACGAAGGCCCTCAACTCGCGATGATGGGGGAGACTCAGGG
>NW_011398819.1:0-564 GCF_000754665.1 Bison bison bison | reverse complement strand
GAGCTGTTCCAGATCCTGAAAGATGATGCTGTGGAAAGTGCTGCACTCAATATGCAATATGCAATATGCACTCAATATGCAATATGCCGGCTCACGGCAGTAGGGGAATCTGGCCCCGAGACGTGTTGAAGAAGGTCTCTCGAGGTCTTTCTCGGGTTGAGGCAGAAACCCTGGCTTCCCTTGACTTGTGCAGGTGACCTCAGGGGGCTTCTCATGGTGGCTCTGAGAAATCAGGGAAACCGGAGGTGGGAGGGGCCTCTCGGCACTCCACTGGGTTTGGTGCATTGGAAGAGGGCCTCATCTCCAGTTGAGGCAGGAACCTCAGGGTTCCCTGACTTCAGACTCCGATCGAAAGGTCCCTGCAGACTTGGGACAGGAGAGTCAGGCCTCGTCTTGGGTTGAGGCATGGAACTCCGCTTGCCTCTCGAGGTGTTCCCGGGGAGACAGGCCACTTGTCGAGCGGTATTTGGAACCTGGGGGTCTTTTCCCGACGATGCACGGGCGAGTCACGGTCCCTTCGTGTTGACTTCATTCACAGGGTGGAGTTCGAAGAGGTGTCCGGGC
>NW_011398818.1:0-540 GCF_000754665.1 Bison bison bison | reverse complement strand
ATTTTTTTATCCTATGAATAGGGTCTGCAAAAATAGGTAAATTATTTTTACTGTACTTGCAGGAGATTAGGTCTCAGCCTGCACGGAAGGAGTAAAAGCAACAAAAAGACAACAAACAAATGCTACTAGGAGTAATGCCCATACATATCAAACTATCTAGGTGAACCATGTTTTACTTATGTAGCAAATCTATTAAATAACCAGCATATGGAAGCTTATACCTCATGCGAGAGAATTACCAAATTAACTATACATCTATTAGAAGTCTCTAAACCCCACTCCCCAAACAATTTTAGTACACCTACCAAGTACTGTAGGTCATTTAGAAAAACAGAAATAAAACATACATCAGCCTTTGTAATTAAGCATTTTTCATAACATATAAACAGTGTTCAGATATAAACTGTTAACTAAATATTTTTTCTAAATATGATTTATGTAATCAAGACTTTCTTAAACAAAGACACATCTTAGGAATATGATCTGTACAAACTTACAGTAGTGTAAGACTGTTCTATACATCAGTGTCTCTTTTGCTAT
>NW_011398817.1:0-796 GCF_000754665.1 Bison bison bison | reverse complement strand
TGGTGGGCTGCCGTCTATGGGGTCGCACAGAGTCGGACATGAATGAAGCGACTTAGCAGCAGTGGCAGCAGGCTGTGCTTCTCCATTTGCAGTGAAACAGGTTTTATGCACTAGAATTTGCCACATGCAAATTTATAATGTATTCATTTTGCTGTTTCTTCATCATTGGTTTCTCAGTTCTTCAGTATCTGTTTTATATTTATGTCCTCTTTCTTTTGGGGGCCTTTATCTCTGTCCCCACTTTTCCAAGTTGCCAACATCTCACACTCTGTTTTCTCTGAATCTCACTTTATATCTCAAAGCTCATCAGCGTATTTGAAAAAAAATTCCCCCTCCTAGCATGTAATATCACATTCTTAATATGAGTATTCCCTTTTCCAGGGGCTCTTCCTGACTAGGGATTGAACCCAGGTCTCCTGCATTGCAAGTGGATTCTGAGCCACCTAGGGGAGACCTAATACGAGTATAGCAAATTCCATAATCAACTGTTATCAGATAAAGTGCCAAAGCCTGATGTAACCCAGTTTTCCTCAATGTCCCTGCCCCTTCTGCTTCTTTCAAACTCTAACTATGTGATTTTAATGTCTTAGTCTACATCTTCAAATTATTTCAGTCTGAGATACAAATTATAAATACATTTAATTATAATCTGAGGAAGCTCTTAGAATGGGTCAACAAATCTGTTAATCATTCCATGGATAATAAATTAGTATTTGCAGGAAGGGGTAACAAATTACTCAAGCTAGATATTTAATAAGAATTAATAGCCTCAGCACAGTTACAGAGATACCAGAAG
>NW_011398816.1:0-540 GCF_000754665.1 Bison bison bison | reverse complement strand
CGTGATGTCTCTGGCGGTCATGTCTGCGGGTGTCCTGATTTATGTGAAACTCCCTAGCGGTCACTGTGAAAACAGAGAGTGCTGGGGACTCAGGCCTCTTCCTGTGAGCCTCGCCTCTCCTCTGTGCACAGACAGACAGCACCCACCCGGCCCACCCTCCCCCGTGAGACCGTCTCAGAGAGAACCCCTCCAACATGTGGTACAGCAGGTGTACTTGTTTAGTAGCTTGGTGTGAGTAATTCTGTGTGAGAACTCAAAACAGAAATATTTGCACAGGTTTGCATAAGCTATTCACACTACTCTTTGGCAACAGGAGATTAGGTGGCACAGTTTAATACGTATAGAATTCTAGAAAACGCATTTTCAAGACCTTTCACTTTTAAAGTTAGGACTTTGCCCACATTGGTTACTTAGTGACCAGGGAGGGACCTGAAGTGGATTTTGAAGTGGCGGACAGGAGTTGCACCAGCAGCAAGTTCTGGTCCTGGTTTGAGCGTTTCATCCATGTGGTGTAACTCTGCTTTTGAAGAACTAGGCTTG
>NW_011398815.1:0-520 GCF_000754665.1 Bison bison bison | reverse complement strand
CGAGGCTTTTGATTCTGTTCTCTCCCACATTTCACCATCATCTAGATTGTAATATCTTGCCTAAAGTACTCCATGATAATTAGGCTGTATTGAAGTGTCTGTGGAAATGAGAATCATTCTACTTTCCTCCTACACTTCAGTTCATTCTCTCAGTCGTGTCTGACTCTTTGAGAGGTGGTCTTAAAGCACTTTCAAGACCATTTAATTCTGGGCCACCTCCCAGAAGCTTTTTCCATCCCACCTCCTTTGTTCTAGCTTCCATTCAGACACTGCTGTCTTCAGACTGTGAGACTGCACTGAATACACTTGCCCTTTCTCCACATGGAGCTGTCTTGCTTCAAGTCTTGGACTCATGGTCACCTCACTATGTGTAAAAAAAATGTTTCCCCAAAGACGTGCACATGAATGTTCATAGCAGTCTTATTTCTAATAGTCAAAAAGTTGAGATGAACAAGATGGCAGAGTGGTAGTTGCAGGAGGAATACACCTCTCTCCTTGGACACATCAGGAATACATCTTC
>NW_011398814.1:0-632 GCF_000754665.1 Bison bison bison | reverse complement strand
GCCCCAGGCACTTTGGAGGCCGGCCGCATCTCCTCGCGTCCAGAGGCGTTTGCCCGGGGCCCAGCTGGATGAGACTGCCAGACAGGACGGGCAGAGTCGGAAGTCCAGTTGTCTTGCTATCACAATCTAGGGTAGGCTCGGGTCTTTCCTCAGTGCGGGGAGGACCTTTGCTTTCAGAAATGAACGTGGCGCGACACATCTCCACTCAGGCACCGGTGCGATGCTGGTGGAGAAGTTCTTTGGGACTGGTTGGGTTGCCTTTCTCCCCTTGGCCTTCGTGTCGGTGCTGGTGGTGCTGGTGGTGCTGGTGGCGGTGCTCATGGCCTTGTGGATCGCTTCTCCTGTTTGGCACTTGGAGCTTCTCCAGCGTACTCCTTGCACCGGACATGGAGCCCCAGGGATCTTTGCGGACGAGCGTCGTGCCGGGGACGCGCGCATCCCCGCCTCATTCCTGCCGGACCCTCCGCCAAGTAGCACGAGGCCTCCCAAGGACAGACACCCATAAAGCCTGCTTGCCCGTCTTCTCCCCGGACGCCTCTCGACGTCTGGGGCATTTTCGAGAGCCTGACCGGCCGGAGGGAGACGGTTCATGGACCTGCACCCGCTCTTCCCTGCCCCCCGAAGGGCTCCCG
>NW_011398813.1:0-514 GCF_000754665.1 Bison bison bison | reverse complement strand
CAGAAAACCTTTAGAAGGTTGTCGGTCCCTTGCTTTAGTGCTAGATCAAGGCTCTGTCCTCATCTGGCCAGCTGACTTTTGGATGGAACCATATTTTATACTTTCCGTGAATGCCTCTGAATTGATGGGCATCTTCCTTTCGCTCTTACAGAAGAATCACTTTTGCACGTTCTCTGCCAGTCCTGTGCCCTGTGAGGCACGTGTGCAGCAGCGAGGGGTCCCAGCTTCTGGTGGAGCTCTGCTCATGGAGGCTCAGCACATGGGAGACCCAGCAGGAATGAGGAGGGTACAGTTGGCAGAGTCATTGCCCTAGTCCCATTTCTGGTAGATTGTGTGGGGTTAGCTCCATCCTTCCATCAAACAGATAGCTGGTGGGAAGCCGCTGCATAGTGAGGGGGCTCAGCTCAGGGCTCTGTGATGACATAGAGGGGTGGAATGAGGGTAGGTGGGAAGGAGGCTTAAGAGGGAGAGGATATATGGACACTTATAGCTGATTCACTCCATTGTGCAGTAG
>NW_011398812.1:0-700 GCF_000754665.1 Bison bison bison | reverse complement strand
GGAGCAAGATGACCTTTTGGAAATGCAGATGCAATGCTGTCACCTCCCTGCTCCAACGGCTCTCGTATTTTCCCAGCATATTGAAGATACGACCACTTCCCTTCAGGCTTGCTCCTCACGTTCTTCTCTGATGTCTTTTGCCTGGAATGCCCTCTGCACTCTTTGGCTTCCATCCCATAGGGCGTTTTTCGTTCTTGAATGTCCTAAGTTTCCCTGGTCACATAGCCTTCCAAGATGCCTATTTTCCCTGCCTGAAATTCTTCCTGCATCTCAACCCTGGTTTACCTAGGTTCAACCTATGGACCTCAACGAAATGGTGCCTCTGGAAAGCCTTCCCTGACACCCAGGTTTTGTGGTGAGGGAAGAGGCCCCTCTATAGGTTCTCAAAGGATCTGCCTGTGATGTATCATTAGAGTCGTCTCAGTGAAAGCAGGAACTCTGTGTCTTCTTCTCTCCGCCTTCTATTCCCTGAAACTTATTCCATGCCTCCTAGCTCATCGTAGGTGCTCAGTATTTACTTAGTGTGTGAAAGACAGAAAAGCTCTTGGAAGCCTCAAGGGGTCACTTGGCTCGGCACTTTTGATCTCTTTGTATATTTGGCGAGTCAATTCTTTCCTTTCCTGGGTTGATGGGTACACTATATTCGAGGCACAATCTAAGGCATGAAGACATATCCATACATAGAGGGGCTTCTTTCAAG
>NW_011398811.1:0-637 GCF_000754665.1 Bison bison bison | reverse complement strand
AGTGGGCAGGGGGAGCGCGTCATTGCTCTCGAGGCATGTAGGGGAATCTGGCCTCGAGACGTGCTGAAGAAGGTCTCTCGAGGTCTTTCTCGGGTTGAGGCAGGAAACCCTGGCTTCCCTCGACTTGTGCAGGTGACCGTCAGGGGGCTTCTCATGGTGGCTCTGAGAAGTCAGGGAAACTGGAGGTGGAGGGGCCTCTCGGGACTCCACGGGGTTTGGTGCATTGGAAGAGGGCCTCATCTCCAGTTGAGGCAGGAACCTCAGGGTTCCTCTGATTTCAGACTCCGATCGCAGGGTCCCTGCAGACTGGGGACAGGAGAGTCAGGCCTCGTCTTGGGTTGAGGCATGGAACCCCGCTTGCCTCTCGAGGTGTCCCCGGGGAGAGAGGCCACTTGTCGAGCTGGATTGGGAACCTGGGGGTGTTTTCCGGACGATGAACGGGTGAGTCACTGCCCCTTCGTGTTGACTTCATTCATAGGGTGGAGTTCGGAGAGGTGTCCGGGCATCGGGTTCTTATCAAGAGGGGACCGCGAAATCGGGGTGCTTCGCAATGTGGAAGCACCCACGAGGCCACGTCTGGAATGTCGTCGTGAGACCGGCCTCATCCTGAGGTGCGACCGGAAGGTCGGGAACCCCT
>NW_011398810.1:0-877 GCF_000754665.1 Bison bison bison | reverse complement strand
TGGGGACCACAGAGGATGAGACAGTTGGATGGCATCAGCAACTCAATAGACATGAGTTTGAGTAAACCCTGGGAGTTGCTGATGGACAGGGATACCTGGCTTGCTGCAATCCACGGGGGTGTCAAAGAGTTTGGACACGACTGAGCAACTAAACTGAACTGAATATTAAGTAATCCGGACTTCATAGAATTTGTTTGGATTAGTTCTCTGCTGTTTTCTGGAAGAGATTGTGTAGAATTGGTATCCCTTTAAAATTGTTAGATTTTACCAATGAAAGCATCAGGCCTGAACATCTTTGTTCAGGAGATTTTAAACTACAAATTCAATTTGTTGAATCGTTACAGGACTGTTCATATTATCAGTTTCATCTTGGGTGAGTTTTGGCAGTCTGAGGAATTGGTCTACTTCATCTAAATTGTCTGGTTTATATGCATAGAGTTGTTTGTAATATTACTTAGGTATTTTAACATTTTTATTGGAAAGTGAAAGTTAGTTTTGGTTGTGCTGGGTTTTCATTGCTGTGTGCAGTCTTTCCCTAGTTGCAGAGTGTGGGGGCTACTCTTTGTTTTAGGCTTTTCATTGTGGTGGCTTCTCTTGTTGCAGAGCCTGGGCTGCAGAGTGTGTGGGCTTCAGTAGTTGTGACACATGGGCATGTCACTCTGAAGTATGAGGGAATTTCCTGGACCAGGGATTGAACCCATGTCCCCTGCATTGGCAGACGGATTCTTAACCACTGGGCCACTAGGGAAGTCCTTCCTTATTATATTTTTAATGTCAGTACGGTCTCTAGTGATACCCTCTTTTTCATTCTTGATATTGGTAAAGTTGTGTTTCTCTGTCTTAAATCATTTGTACTAGACCTTATCAATTGTACTAA
>NW_011398809.1:0-758 GCF_000754665.1 Bison bison bison | reverse complement strand
TTTCTGAAGGGAGTGGCACACAACAGAGCCAACAAGCGCCCTTGGGTATTCCAGGGTCAGCATCCAGGACAAGAGAGAAGGATGGGCGCAGCTGACCACGCTCGTCTCAGGCCTTGGCTTGGAGAAGCACCTGGCAGAGAGCAAGTGCTCACACGTGCCAATTGCGACAGAAGCAGCAGTAATTAGATATCAGTTACTGTTAGTACCATTAGTGTTCCTGCATACTGGCTGGGGTGCACAAACACTACTATTCCGCTGTTAAGTGAACACACACAAAGAAGCGGAAAATACATTGTACTGTACGTTTTCCCTTTATATAGGCAATAAGACTCCTCCTGGAATTGAAGTTTGAAGTAGAAGAAGCTTAGAACTTGACAGCAAAGAATTGGATGAAAAATGGTTATCAAAAAAGCAAAGAAATAAGTTACAATTTTGTAAAGTGAGTAGCAGATCTAGTGAAGTAATCAGAAGCAGAAGAATGGTGATAAACATCTGGGGCGTAAATGTAATAATCAAGGTTTTGTTTTTTTTTCTCTAATGCTGCAATTAGCTGAGCAGCCAATTTCATGTTTAGGAAAAAATAGCTGGAAATGAGTTGTCAGTAATCCCCAATGTGTGGAGATGCATTGTTGTTCAGTCGCTCAGTCGTATCCAACTCTGCAAGCCCCTGGGCTATAGTCTACCAGGCTCCTCTGCCCATGGGATTTCCCAGGCAGGAATTCTGCGCTGGGGTGCCATGGAGACACACGTGTGTAGTG
>NW_011398808.1:0-677 GCF_000754665.1 Bison bison bison | reverse complement strand
TGTCCATACATTTGTTCTCTACATCTGTGTCTCTATTTCTGCTTTGCAAATAAGTTCTTCTGTATCATCTTTCTAGATTCTACATATAATCAATATTATGTTTGTTTTCTTTTTCCGTCATTTCCTTTTATTGTTGAGTTTTTGCTAGCTGCCCTGATATAGGAATGACTTATAAGAATATCCCTACCACCCATTCTTCAGAATCACCTAATCCCAGGACAAGAAAGGTCAGACATCCTGTTAAGATATGAATGTGCCTTATATCACCTGTCACTAGAATTATGTGGATAATTCTAGAGAAAAAGACTCTGATTTGGAGAATCTGGAAAACTGTGAAGAAACAGTTTAAAATGAAACTGCAAGATGTTTTAAAATTACTGGACAGCAAAAATTCTGGAAGGTATAGAAGGAAAATGCTACTTTACTAGCCTTTGCTGAAAAAGGTATTAACTATTTGATTCTGGAGATAAACCAAAAAGAAAGGATGTAGAGTATGTTTTCCAGGGCCTTCACCTGATACTCTACCATTCCCTACCCTCCATCATTTTTTTTAAACAGAGCTTCATGGTGGCAGAGGACATGGCGCCTGACGTTGCTAGACTCTTGGGGGTGCAAGTGCACTGTATCCCGAGTTTCAGTATGCAAGCACAACAGACTAACATGTGGCTAGTGGCCCT
>NW_011398807.1:0-692 GCF_000754665.1 Bison bison bison | reverse complement strand
ATGACAAAAAAGCCAATTTTGTGAGTATCAGTGCAGGCTAGTTTCAACAAAAGATATGCATCACGGAAATAGTGATCTATTTCACTGGGGCCACAGAAAGGTCAAACAATCGCAAGAAGAAAGAGACCAAGAGAATGAAGAAGTTCCCCTGCACACGACGCTATGAGAATTGAGTGACGTTTTTGCCTGTTCATGGTGATGGCGTCGTGGAGAGGTTTGCTGACGGCCACATAGCAGTCACAGGCCATCCCTGTGAGGGTGAAGACCTCAATCCCCCCTCAAAGAAGTGGGTGGTGAAAAGCTGTGTCATGCAGTTTTTTATAGGAAATGGCCTTTTTCTCCATCGGTAAGTCAGTCATGAGTTTGGGTGTCACAGTGGAGGTGTAGAAGAGGTCTGAGAGTGCAAGGCAGTTAAGGAAGAAGTACATGGGCTGGGTGATTAGCTGACTGCATGTAATAGAAATCACAATGATCAAATTCCCCAACCAAATAGCCAGGTAACAGAATAAGAAAATAAAAAGCAGAGGATCTGGACTTTCTTGTCCATAGAAAGTTCTAAGAGGATAAATTCAGTAACATTACTTCTATCTTCCATGATCTGATGTTCAAGAAAATGATCTGAAATGACAAAACCAATGAAACGAATCATTGATGAGAAAATGGAAACCTAATATCTACTTTAAATGGCACCA
>NW_011398806.1:0-569 GCF_000754665.1 Bison bison bison | reverse complement strand
CTCATAGGGTAAGCATTATGACAGATGACATCAGAAACCCCAGATGTTCCTCTCCTTACCCCTAATTGACTGCTGTACAAATACTATGACACCCACTAGATTATTTCTCTACCAAAATGTTCTAGAAAAAAAATTTATCCCTGGCAGTTTAGAGTACTATTGAAAAACTAAGACATTTAAATTAATTGCTATATTTTGACATATGCTTGCATGATTTCTATATGCATGAATTATCACTTGGGAAGGGAAATATGAAAGTTTAGATTTTAGTAGAACCTTATTTAGATAGGTTACAAGTGCAAACAGGATAAGCTACTTCTATTCTGTTTGTTAAACAGCTAAAGACAAATGATTGTTTCAATTTGGCTCTTTCAAAGAAAAAGGGGAAAAAAAAACAAGAGCAAACCTGTAGGGAAATGATCATGAATGAAAGCCACAAACACACTAAACAGAAAGCCATAATCAAACATGTTCACAATAGAGGCAGAGAGAGATGGACTGAAAGAACAGACACTGAAGAAAAGTATTCCGCAAGGAAAAATTAGGTTAACAGTAAAAAAAAAAAAAAA
>NW_011398805.1:0-753 GCF_000754665.1 Bison bison bison | reverse complement strand
GTCTGTCTCGTATACAGGGTTATCATTACCATGTTTCTAAATTCCATATATATGCGTTAGTATACTGTATTGGTGTTTTCCTTCTGGCTTACTTCACTCTGTATAATAGGCTCCAGTTTCATCCACCTCATTAGAACTGATTCAAATGTATCTTTTAATGGCTGAGTAATACTCCATTGT
The DNA here is from genome assembly GCF_000754665.1 of Bison bison bison. Lineage (NCBI taxonomy): Eukaryota > Metazoa > Chordata > Mammalia > Artiodactyla > Bovidae > Bison > Bison bison. The sequence continues at coordinate 573 of NW_011398805.1, read as the reverse complement.
GTATATGTACCACAGCTTTCTTATCCATTCATCTGCTGATGGACATCTAGGTTGCTTCCATGTCCTGGCTATTATAAAGAGTGCTGCAATGAACATTGGGGTGCATGTGTCTCTTTCCCTTCTGGTTTCCTCAGTGTGTATGCCCAGCAGTGGAATTGCTGGATCATAAGCAGTTCTATTTCCAGTTTTTTAAGGAATCTCCACACTGTTCTCCATAGTGGCTGTACTAGTTTGCATTCCCACCAACAGTGTAAGAGGGTTCCCTTTTCTCCACACCCTCTCCAGCATTTATTATTTGTAGACTTTTGGGTCACAGCCATTCTGACTGGCGTGAAATGGTATCTCACGGTGGTTTTGATTTGCATTTCTCTGATAATGAGTGATGTTGAGCATCTTTTCATGTGTTTGTTAGCCATCTGTATGTCTTCTTTGGAGAAATGTCTATTTAGATCTTTGGCCCATTTTTTGATTGGGTCATTTATTTTTCTGAAATTGAGCTGTAGGAGTTGCTTGTATATTTTTGAGATTAGTTGTTTGTCGGTTGCTTCATTTGCTATTATTTTCTCCCATTCT
>NW_011398804.1:0-638 GCF_000754665.1 Bison bison bison | reverse complement strand
GGGCCTCATCTCCAGTTGAGGCAGGAACCTCAGGGTTCCTCTGATTTCAGACTCCGATCGCAGGGTCCCTGCAGACTTGGGACAGGAGAGACAGGCCTCGTCTTGGGTTGGGGCATGGAACTCCGCTTGCCTCTTGAGGTGTCCCCGGGGAGAGAGGCCACTTGTCGAGCTGTATTTGGAACCTGGGGTTTTTTCTTGACGATGCACGGGCGAGTCACTGCCCCTTAGTGTTGACTTCATTCACAGGGTGGAATTCGAAGAGGTGTCCGAGCATCGGGGTCTTATCAAGAGGGGACCGGGAAATCGGGGTGCTTCGCAATGTGGAACCACCCACGAGGCCACGTCTGGAATGTCGTCGTGAGACCATCCTCATCCTGAGGTGCGACCAGAAGGTCGGGAACCCCTTCCAGACAAAGCAGGGGAGTCCACCCTCCTGTCGAGATCAAGAGGGTGGAAGGGGCTCAGAGGAAGTGGTGACGGAAAACCTCGGTGCTCCTCTCGAGGGAAACCCGGATGTCGGGGAACTTTGTGGGTCGCCTCAAGGGTGCCAAGTACCGTTTGGACCTCCAATTCCTAACGTGGGACTTCTCCTGAGACGCTGTAGCGGGAAAGGGCTTCATCTTGCGATGACGGGGGAA
>NW_011398803.1:0-720 GCF_000754665.1 Bison bison bison | reverse complement strand
TAAACATTCAATCCATCATAAAGCTCTGTATCTTACTGTTCTTGTTTGTCTGATTTAGTCACCACTCTTTTCTGTGCTGGTCTACAAGCTCCAGTCTAAAGATATTTACTAACCTAAAGAGGAAAAAAAAAGTCATGTACACAATGTTTCTGGAAGACTTTACATATCCTCTGGAGAAAGAAATGGCAACCCATTCCAGTATTCTTGCCTGGAAAACCCCATGGACAGAGGAGCCTGGCAGGTTACAATTGTGGGGTCACAAAGAGTTGGACATGACTGATCGACTTCACTTTACTTTTACTTTTACAAGAAAAGGGGCAATATTGATTTCCTTCAGACAGGAAAACTGTCTAAAGGGTGGAAGAGACTCTTACCTGGAGAGCCTTTTGTGTCTTTTGAATTTTTAATCATGTGAATGTTTTTAATCATGTGAAGGTAATATCTATTCAAAATAATAATAAAATTTTATAAAATAAATTCACTAAAAATGGCAAAATGAGAAATACCCGAAATTTAAAATCTAGCTAAGTTTTTCTCATATTGCATTTGTGTTTTTAAACTAACTTTGTTACCAATAACTTAAAAAGAGACTTATAAAAAAAGCAAATAGATAAAAAGGGACATATTTAAAATGACTATCTTTGCATTTTCATTCTACTTACTATGAATGTAAATCCCTAAATTAATATAACCAGGGCTAATATTCAGCCAGAATTCATT
>NW_011398802.1:0-647 GCF_000754665.1 Bison bison bison | reverse complement strand
TTGCGGTGACGGGGGAACCGACGTGGTTTTTCTCGAGGTGTAGCAGGATTCTCGAATTACGACGGGGAATTCAGGATGCCTCTTGTGTTGGCCCAGGGAAGTCCAATCTTGCATTCGAGTTGCGAAGGAAAGCTGGGGATTGCTCTCGAGTGACTGCAGGGCCAATAGACCTCATCTAGGCTTCTGTCCAGAATCCAATGTTCCTCTCCAGGGGCGACAGGGATCTCAGGGTTGCATTCCAGACACACCCGGGGAGACAGGCATTCATGTCGAGTGGAAGCAAAGAACGCCGCTCTGCTCTCGAGTCGCGACGGGTATCTCTTGGAGCTCACTGGGTGGACTAAAGGGAGTCAAGCCTCCTGAGGCGTTGGAGAGAGGTCGAGAGATTGGTCTCTAGGCCATACAGGAGACGAAGGCCCTCAAGTCGCGATGACCGGGAGTCTCGGGGTGGTTCTCGTGCAGCGGCCCCAGTGTGCGGTTTCTCGCGAGGTACGACGGAGAGGTCAGTGAGCCTCTCGTGGGGTGCCAAGGAAGTCGGGTCTCCATGCGAATGGTGAGGGGGAGCGCGTCAGTGCTCTCAAGTCATAGTAGGGGAATCTGGCCTCGAGACGTGTTGAAGAAGGTCTCTCGAGGTCTTTCTCGGGTTG
>NW_011398801.1:0-611 GCF_000754665.1 Bison bison bison | reverse complement strand
ATCTGAGGTTATTGATATTTCTCCCAGCAATCTTGATTCCAGCTGTGCTTCTTCCAGTCCAGCTTTTCTCAAGATGTACTCTGCATAGAAGTTAAATAAGCAGGGTGACAATATACAGCCTTGATGTACTCGTTTTTCTATTTGGAACCAGTCTGTTGTTCCATGTCCAGTTCTAACTGTTGCTTCCTGACCTGCATATAGGTTTCTCAAGAGGCAGGTCAGGTGGTCTGGTATACCCATCTCTTTCAGAATTTTCCACAGTTTATTGTGATCCACACAGTCCAAGGCTTTGGTATAGTCAAGAAAGCAGAAATAGATGTTTTTCTGGAACTCTTTTGCTTTTTCCACGATCCCGTGGATGTTGGCAATTTGATCTCTGGTTCCTCTGCCTTTTCTAAACCCAGCTTGAACCTCAGGAAGTTCATGGTTCATGTATTGCTGAAGCCTTGCTTGGAGAATTTTGAGCATTACTTTACTAGGGTGTGAGATGAGTGCAATTGTGTGGTAGTTTGAGCATTCTTTGGCATTGCGTTTCTTTGGGATTGGAATGAAAACTGACCTTTTCCAGTCCTGTGGCCACTGCTGAGTTGTCCAAATTTGCTGGCATATTG
>NW_011398800.1:0-641 GCF_000754665.1 Bison bison bison | reverse complement strand
CCAGAGATCACAGAGTTAGTAAATGACGGATCTAGAAACCAACTCTGATTTCCTCTGACTCTGAAGCCCCAGTTTCTAATTGCTGCTCCAAGGGACCTTGAAAGGATGAGAGCAGGGCGTTAGGGGTATTTGTTATGGGGAAGAAGGGGCAACTAGTAAGACTAAAACGTAGTGATGCTGAGACCTCCAGGGCCCTGATCCTGTTGGAACGTGCCCACAACTTGCCAACACAGCAGCCAAGACAGTCTAGGACAGAAGACAACCGAGATTCCCTCTTTGATTTCCGGTAGTGCTGAGTTAAGGGGTCAATTTGCAAGAACTTTTCTTCTCCTGCTGAGAATGGAATCTTGATGTTTTCAAAGGCTCTGAAAATAAATAATTTTTCTTCTCCCCCAACTTCTTCATTTATATCAGTAGATTTTTAAACTTCAGCTCTTAGGAGACAGGTTTCTTCTAAGTGTTATAGCTTCCAAAAGCTGTTCAAAGTCAATGTCCCTTAAGAACTAAAATGAAACATACTCATCCATTTACTGACTTAGGTATCAGCTATGAAATCTAAATGATAAACAAATCTAGAGCTGTTTTGAGAGGATGACAGTGAATGAATCTTTGATAATATATAGATTTTAATCTAATGCACA
>NW_011398799.1:0-751 GCF_000754665.1 Bison bison bison | reverse complement strand
AGCTCACATGGCTTAATGCCATCAAAACGAGCAACCCAATCAAAAAATAGGCAGAAGACCTAAACAGATATTTCTCAAAAGAACACATATACATGGCCAAAGAGCACATGAAAAGATGTTCAACATCATTAAATATTAGAGAAATGCAAATCAAAACTATAATGAGATATCACCTCACAGCAATCAAAATGGCTATTGTTAAAAAATCCACCAACAAAGGCTGGAGATGGTATGGAGAGAAGTGAACCTTCTTGCACTGCAGGTGGAAATATAAATTGTTACAGCCCTTATGGAGAACAGTAGTGAAGTTCCTTAAAAAACTAAAATAGAGCTAACATATGATCCTGTAATTCCACTCCTGAGCATACATCCAGATAAAAACATGGTTCGAGAGGGGAACATGTGTACACCTATGATGGACTGATGTTGATGTATGGCAAAACCAATTCAATATTATAAAGTAATTAGCCTCCAATTAAAATAAATAAAGTTATATTAAAAAAAAGATACATGTACCCTATTGTTCATTGAAAGTGAAAGTGAAGTCGCTCAGTGGTGTCTGACTCTTTGCAACCTCATGGACTGTAGCCTTCCAGTCTCCTCAGTCCATGGAATTTTCCAGGCAAGAATACTTGAGTGGGTTGCCATTTCTTCTCCAGGGATCTTCCCACCAGGGATTGAACCCGGTCTCCCTCATCGCAGGCAGACGCTTTACCGTCTGAGCCACCAGGGAAGATAGTGTTCATTAAGC
>NW_011398798.1:0-760 GCF_000754665.1 Bison bison bison | reverse complement strand
AACCCGATGCCCGGACACCTCTTCGAACTCCACCCTGTGAATGAAGACAACACGAAGGGGTAGTGACTCGCCCGTGCATCGTCGGGAAAAAACCCCCAGGTTCCAAATACCGCTCGACAAGTGGTCTGTCACCCCGGGAACACCTCGAGAGGCAAGCGGAGTTCCATGCCTCAACACAAGACGAGGCCTGACTCTCCTTTCCCAAGTCTGCAGGGACCCTGGGATCAGAGTCTGATATCAGAGGAAACCTGAGGTTCCTGCCTCAACTGGAGATGAGGCCCTCTTCCAATGCACCAGGAGTCCCCGAGAGGCCCCTCCCACCTCCAGTTTCCCTGACTTCTCAGAGCCACCATGAGAAGCCCCCTGAGGTCACCTGCACAAGTCGAGGGACACCAGGGTGTCCTGCCTCAACCCGAGAAAGACCTCGAGAGACCTTCTTCAACACGTCTCGAGGCCAGATTCCCCTACCATGACTCGAGAGCAATGACGCGCTCCCCCTCGCCACTCGCATGGAGACCCGACTTCCCTGGCGCCCCACGAGAGGCTCACTGACCTCGCCGTCGTACCTCGCGAGAAACCGCACACTGGGGCCGCCGCTCGAGAACAACCCCGAGCCTCCCCCGTCATCGCGACTTGAGGGCCTTCTTCCCCTGTATGGCCTAGAGACCAATCTCTCGACCTCTCTCCAAACGCCTCAGGAGGCTTGACTCCCTTTAGTCCACCCAGTGAGCTCCAAGAGATACCCGTCGCGACTCGAGAG
>NW_011398797.1:0-680 GCF_000754665.1 Bison bison bison | reverse complement strand
TCAGGGCCTGCTGAGCTGCATGATTCCTGCCGGCTCATCTGCATCAAAATTGCCAGCTGAGCTGCGTGATTCCTGTCGGCTCATCTGTTGACAATTGTCAGCTGGGCTGCGGGATTCCTGCCTGGTCACCTGCTTGATTATTGCCAGTTGAGCATCATGATTCATCCCTGCTGAGCTCCATGCTTATTGCCTGCTGAGTGCGTGGTTCGTGTCTGCTCAGCTCTTTGAGTATTGCCTCCTGAGGTCCTTGTTCGGGAGCCACCTGCGGGGGACAAGCCCCAGCTGATCCAGGGTATTCGAAGGAGAGATGGCCTAGGCGACTATTTATATGCTATTGAGAGATGTCAAGAATAATATTATGAGGACAGCTCAGTAGGAAAATTCGGTGGAGAAAAGAGACTGAGTAGCTTGGTTTACGCGGGAGACCAATCAAACTTCAAGACAAGAAGTTTGCACCACTTACGTAGGCCGCAGGCGCCCTCTCAAATAGCGGAAGGTGCCTTACCCTAGACAACTTCTGGAGTGGGTCTTAGCAGCCCAGGCATAATTAGTAAGCGTGGTGGGTTCCTCGCTCCAGATGGAGACTCAGCTGGAAGTTCAAGGGAAGAATGACAAGGAACTTTATGAATTGGAGCTGTAAGGTAACTCTTTGACAGAGAGAGCGAGATGCAGTGGGGGAC